>NW_025887528.1:0-14560 GCF_002878395.1 Capsicum annuum
TCCTTTCAGAATTCTCAGCCATTTCAGAAAAGTAGCATATGAGCTTGAATTTTCTTCAGAACTAGCTTCAGTGCACCCAGTGTTCCATGTTTCATTGTTGAAAAAGCGTATTGATGACCCAGCGGTAGTTGTCCCCTTAGAAAATATGGATGTCCAGAACAGCCTTTCCTATGAGGAAGTTCCAGTCAAAATTCTTGATCGTTAAGTTCATAGACTAAGGAACAAAGAAGTTCCCTTGGTCAAAGTTCTTTGGCGGAATCAATCCGTTGCTGGAGCAACTTTGGAAGCAGATGTAGATATGCGGACCAAGTACCCTCATTTTTCGCTTTAGATTCAGTTCAAGGCAACTAGTTTCCTCAGATCATCTCTTTTCACTCTAAGTTTCATCTTTATATATCTATTCATTCGATAATTCTTGCATTTATATTTCAGTTTAGTCATGCTTTCAGTTGTGCATGCCAGCTATAGCCTCAGGTTTCAGTATTTCAGCTTCATTAGTCTTATTCGGGGATGAATGTTCCCAAGGTGAGATATTGTAATGCCCCAAACATTTCTAGCTCAGTCCAACCCTTAGTACGTACTTGTAACACTTAGAAGCTAGAAAATAGCTAGTTTCGGGTAAGTTTTGGGATTTTCAAATGCGGATTGGATGCATTCGAATTGGCAAAATAGTAGCTCATTGTGATTAGGATTTGTCGTGGTGAGTATCGTGATGAGCATATCATCGTGTTATGATGAAGTCCATTTTGGCATTTGTTAATTTCCATAGGGTCACCGCAGTTGAACTGTATCACGGTGAACCCCAAAACAACAATCGTCACGATTTAGAGAGTCACTGTGATTCCACCACATCGCGGTGGGTATCGCAATGAACCACTCACCGCGTCGTGGTGAGGCCTTAATTAGCATTCTAGTTGTGGGATTTTAAATCCCAAGGGTAATCTTGTCTTTTATCAAGCCCCCAAATCGTGTAAACAAAAGATTAATCTTGAAATTTAGCAAAATATGCTCATTGTTCATCAAATTTCTCTCCATTAAAACCCTAGCTCTCAAATACAAGATCAAATATCAAGAAATTTCACCATTAATCCTCTCAAATTCATTAACCCAGGTATGTTCTTCTTCATTGATTATGTTATTATTCAGTGCTCACAGCAGGTACTAGCTCATGGGTTAGCTTGTGGTCCCTCGGGACTGTAATCACTGTGTGGCACCCAGGGTGTACTCTCGGGGCATTATAGTTCAGGAGGTTCATCTGCTTTCTAGATTAGGTATTCAATTGGTTGATTCAATTGAGGGTAGTGTTTGGGTTCAGAATAGTTCAAAATCCTCTTTGGTTTCCAAAGCGAAAGAAAAGCAATATATGGATCCCAGTCTAGTTAAGTTGAATGAGTCAGTCAGAGATTAGAAAGTAAAGGTTTTCTCCCAAGGGGAGATGATGTGTTGCATTGTTTGGGAAGACTATATGTGCTATGTTTTGATGGATTATGATAGAGAATTATTGCAGAAGTAGACGATGCATGTTATTCTATTCACCCAGGAGCTACTAAGATATATTATAATTTGCGGTAAATCTATTGGTGGAGCGGTACGAAAAGGGATATTGTAGAGTTTGTAGCTAAGTGCTCTATTTGTCAACAGGTTAAGGTTGAGCACCAAAAGCCTAGTGGCACTGTATAGGTGTTCAGTATTCCCACTTGGAAGTGGAAAAAGGTAAACATGGACTTTGTGATGGGTTTGCCCCGTACTCGTCGTCTGCATGATTCGATTTGGGTCATTGCGGACAGGATGACTAAATCAACCCTTTTCTTGCCAGTCCATACTTTTTATTTAGCCGAGACTATGCCAATCTTTAAATTAGAGAGTTGGTTTGGTTGCATGGAGTTCCGTTATCTATTATTTTTTATTGAGGTACTTAGCTTACCTATTACTTTTTGAAAGCCTTCCATAAGAGTCTTGGTACCCAAGTTCATCTCAGTACATCCTTTCACCCTCAGATAGATTCCAGGTAGAGAGGATCATTCAAACCCTACAGGACATATTGAGAGCATGTGTTATCGATTTTAAGGGTAGTTGGGATGATCACTTGCCATTGATTGAGTTCGCCTACAACAACAACTATCATTCTAGTATCTAGATGGATCCATTTGAGGCTCTATATAGGAGGATATGTAGATCTCTAATTGGTTAGTTTGAGGTATGTGAGACTTCTTTGATAGGGCCTAAGTTAGTATATGATTCATTGGAGAAAGTTCAGCTGATCAGAGAGAGACTTAAGGTAGCCTAAAACTGACAGAGATCGTATGCAGATGTGAGGAGAAAAGATCTTGAATTTGAGATTGGTGATTTTGTTTATTTGAGAATCTCTCCCATAAAGGGAGTGAAGAGGTTCAACAAAAATGGGAAAGATCAGTCCTCGATATGTTGGACCTTACAGTATCTTGAGCCCATTTAGAAAGGTAGCTTATGAGCTTGATTTGCCTGTAGATTTGGCTTTTTTACACCCAGTATTCCATGTTTCTTTATTGAAGAAGTTTATTGAGGACCCAACTATTATAGTTCCCTTAGAAGGCGTAGATATTTAGGATAGTCTCTCTTATGAGGAGTTTCCAGTAGAAATCCTCGGTCGTCAAACTCATAGATGAAGGAACAAAGAAGTTCCCCTAGTCAAAGTTCTTTGGCGGAACCAGTCCATTGAGGGAGCCACTTGGGAAATAGAAACAGATATGCGAACCAAGTACCCTCATCTTTTTTCCATGAATTCAGACTCAACTTAAGGTAACAGTTTTACTTTGATTATCTCTATTCCATTCTCATTTCTAACTATGTAATCAGTCTCATGTCATTTTATGTATTCATGAACCAGTTTAGTCATATGTCATATTTCAGCCATAGTTATGTAATCATGTTTCAATTATGCATGTTCAGTATGTAATCTCAGTCCCTTAGTTTTCTCAGCTTAATCAGTCTCAATTGAGGATGAATGATTCCAAGGGAGAGATATTGTAATACCACATACTTTTGTAAGTTTATTCCAGCTCATAGTGTAGGTATAAGAGGCTTAGGACCTGAAAATTTAGCTAAGTGATAGGGACTTAGTCTTATTTTTGGCCTCTCAACTTCGATGATTTTTAAAGTGACGTTTCCAACCCCGAGACATAAGTTTTTGAGTTGATTCATGTTTGAGGGTGTAAGTACCATGTCTCGGGTAAGTTTTGGATTTTTTGAACTAGGTTTAGACCACGTTTGGATTTCCAAAACAGCAAGTCACCGCGATTGTGGCATGTCACGATGGTTATAGTGTTGGCATCCTTGGTTCACCGTGTTGATGGTCAAATTTGGATTCCAGTTGTGAATTTAAATTATAGAAGGCCAGTCTGGTCTTTTCTTACCACCCCAAATCATGAAAACACGAGATTAACTATTGAAAGGTCATAATTTCCCCAGATTCCCCAATTTTATTCAACAAGAAATCTTAATCTCTCTTATTGTTCATCAAGCTAAACCTTCTTTCCATCTAAGAAAGATCAAGAATCGGTGTCTTCCAAGCCAAGAACATTTAAGCTTGTGATATTCTTCAAAATTTAATCCTTAGAGGTATGCTAGATGTTTATCCACAGTCCATTTTCACCCGTGGAGTCCCAAAAACCTAATTTCAAGTTTAAAGATATGATTTTTACATGTTATCATAAATTTTAACCATGAATTCTCATGAGTTTCAATTTTATATTATGTTTACACATAATTTATTGTTGAAGTTAAATACTACATGTTTGAATGATGCTTACTTATTGGTTTGTACATTGAATTATGATTTAGTATCGAAATCATGATATTACTAAATGTTTAAAACTATTCCAATGTTTAAACCATGACTTGCATGTGTTTGATGAAATATCCAAAGGAATGAGTTTTGAATAATGACTACTTATCATGTCCTTATGGTTTTAGTACGGTCTTGTTATTGCTATCGAGTCCTGGGGGTTTTGAATATCCAAAATCTAGCTGCTTATCTAGTCTTCAGTATGTACAGAATGGTTCAGGATAGTAATTAGCATTTTCAGTTCAGTCAGTCACCATAAACAGCTAAACTTAGTTCAGACCAGTATTCAATATCCTTTAGTTGAGAGTAGGATTTAGTACCGAGTAAATGTAGGGATGACGACTTCCCCGTCAGTTAGGCAGAGTCGTTAGTAATAGTTCCTGTATTCCAGAACTATATAGCCAATGTAGGATATGACCAGTAACCCGTCAGTTTAGTCCTGACTACCTCTCAGGGGCCACTCGTCAGTTCAGGCTTGACACCCTGGTCCTTCGGGACATCAGTTAGTGGATCTACAAAACCATTGTTAGTACCCGTGGAATGGTACTTATGCCTTTCCAACTAGGGTTACGGATTGGACCCTGATAGTACATTCGGGCATGTCGGTTATAGTTAGCTCCCACATTCTTAGTTCAATATTTAGCACAGAGTACAGTTTTAGGTTTGCTTGACCATAGCATACAATTATTAGTTATTTAGTATTAGTATTTCAGTACTTCAATTTACATGCTATTTCAGTATCATGTTATATGCTTGGGCATGCATCCTCAGATTTTCCAACTTTCATGTATACTATTGCATCATTCATATCATGCTATTCATTCAGTCATGTATTATTCATTTCCATGAGCATATGCATATCAGCCTAACCTGATTTAGCATACTAGTATATTCAAAGTACTAACCGCATACTCGTTTCTTACGCTATGATGTCATATATCATAGGCTCGAATGCTCAGGTTCTCGACCGTACTTAGACATTCCAGTGCATCAGCAGTGGTAGCAATGGTGAGTCCTCATACTTCTAGGACTGATTATGTTTATTTTAGTATTTCTTTTTAGTTCAGCATTCAGCTAGAGTTAGTTGGGGACCTGTCTCATCAACTCCACAGTCATTCAATTTAGAGGCTTTCAGACTAGTACAAACATATGGTCAATTTTTGGTCGTTATTATCAATATTGGTAGTATGTTTAAGACATTTTAAAACTATGATTTAGTATTGATTTTTAGTTGATTAAAACCTTATGGCAAATTTTAGTTAAGTTCCATACATGTCTTTGTTATTTTATTCAGTGCTCACTTCAGGTACCAGCTCATGGGTTAGCTTGTGGTCCTTCGGGGCTGTAAGCACCATGTGGAATCCAGGGTGTACTCCCAAGGCATTAAATTAATACTTTTTGTTTTACTTCTAAGCTAGATGTTACACCCTACATACATACAATCCCACGGGCTATGTGGAATCCGCTCGTAACTCGACGGCCAAGCCTCCAATTCGAGTTTTTCATAAGAATTGGGGTACATAATAAAAACAAAGTATGCCTCCTTATTGACATACTATTTTATGAAAAAGTATGCCTCCTTACTGACATACCATGTTATCCCACTTACCGAATAACATGTCTTAAAACCTGTATCGACAAAATACAGTTTTCAGCAATGAGTTATCTGAACTTGTGCCTTCTTAGAGTAACCATTTAACTCTCTTTGAGCCTATTTTTAATCCGTTAAAAACCATGCATCATATGCTTATTGCATTATTTTATTTCATGTTAAGGGCATTTCATAATAGCTATCGTCATACCTAGACTTTCAAGCCATATCATATCATAACTTATCCATAACCCTTGTCATTCAAAAACATTTTAATGACCACCAAAAGATTTAAACATCCTGTGAGAATTTCTATTTCAAAAGCACATGAAAACTTATGCAAAAACACTCTCATTTCAAGACTTTAACAAATGGTGGCCATCTCTTGCATAAATCATATGAAATCTTTCATTTAACATGAATGAACATTTAGAAAGTAAGGAAAATATCCTCTCTTGAAATATAAAACCATGTCAATTCAATGTTGATAGAAAAACATTTAACTCAAGCCTTTAATCACACATTTAAACAACCCATAACATTTTAATGCAAGAAGTTTCATCATGAAAGAGAGGGAATATCATAAATTATGCTCTCAAATCAATTCTCAAATCTTATAACATACATACACATGAATATAACTCAAGTTCATGTAGAAACCCCATAGAAAATACATAATTTCATCATAACAAAAGGGGTTTCATAATTCATACTTTTCAATCAATTTTAAATCCCATAACTTAATATATAGGGTTTATTAAAATATCATACATATGCCCATGAACAGTAGGATAGTTCTACATATCTCTTGACAGAAGAAAATTAAAGAAAACCCTTGAGTTGGGAACTACAAGCCTTAGAATTGAGAAATCCCTCCTTGATTTTCTTGAGAGGAAGAGAATAAGGGTTTGGGGGCTTTCAATTTATTTTGGAATAAATTTAGGGTTATATGACGGATCAGGGAGTTATGGGGGGAGGGGTTGTGAAAGGACAATTTTGTCCTTGATTTAAAGTGGGAAAATATGATTTAACATTTGGAAAAGAAGGTTTGCTCCGCAGATCCAAATGCAAAGCCTGAGCTTTGCCTCGCGACCCCAATCACGCACCCTAGATAATGTCTTACTAAAACCCTCATAACTTTTGGTTCAGAACTCAGTTTGATGAATAGTCAATTGTCGTGAAAAGAGGACTCGAAGGTCTTTAATTTGATATATATATATATATATATATATATATATATATATATATATATATAATGGACCACATAACTCCTTATATTCTAGGAGTAATGGTCATTGAAAGTTGACCCACAAAAAATCATATACTAAAATTCAATAGATAGGAAAGAGCTCAACTTAACTTTGAGCTAGGAGATATTTAAGATCAATCCATCTGTGAAGATGTTCCCACCCTAAAGAATAATTATTCACACTTATTTCTAAGTAGAAACTATTGGGTTCAGGTCTATATTCATAGGAAAACTAGTTCAAACTCTAGCCCAAAATATGGGGCATTACAATGATTGATTTGTCATGGTATGCATCTGTCCACCATTCAAGTGTAAATAGCCGGAGAAGATATATCAGCCACCAATCTCTACCGCGGCAATCGGATATCATTAGTAATAACTAAGTATTTACAAATGATTGGGAAAGGGATAATAAATGGAAAATAACAATTAGATACATGCAAATGATTATGAGGCCGGATGAGAGAAGTTTGTCGGAGATATGAAGAAGAGAAACGAAGAAATTAAGGCAGAAGTAAGAGAAGTAAGTAGCTTATAAGATCCATTTTTGAGCTTGTTGGGAAAAAATATTGGGCTTGGGATATTGTTTTTTGAGAAAGGAAAAACTACAAAAAATCACAACTTTACTTTCTTTTATTACATAATATCCCAAATCTCCAAACCAATTACAAATATCCTGTATTTATAAATTCTCACTATATATTCCATATACATAACTTTACCTTTCCCTTCTCACACTTTTATTTTCTTGAAAGGTACGTACAATCAAGGAACCTTAATTTTTTTATATTTTGAATTTATTGTTCCTCTCAAATTCATATTTTTAATTCATAAAATCCTACAAAAAACAAACTTAACAAATCAGTCGAAAGAACATAACTGCTGCCACGACTGATTTGATAACAAATCAGTCAAAAGAACATAACAAATCACACATACTAACAACCGCCATGACCTTCATAAACTCCTTACCCCCTACCCCCACCCACCCCAATCAGCCACCATAATTGATTTGCGAGTCAATAAATTCACCAACTTCTTACTACTATTATATTTAGGTGTTGTAATAATTAATATTTCGAAGAAATTGACATTGTTGCTACAAGGAAAACTGTGAATATGGAAGAAAGAACAATTGTGTTGGATGAAAAGATAAAAAGGACGAAAAAAAAGTATGTATATGTAAGAAATTTAACACTACCGAGAGTTTTTATGTCACACCATATATATATGTGTGTGTGTATGGAATTTTTTGTTATTTCATCCCATATACATAATATTATTATGTATATGATCTCATATACTTTAAATTTGTTATGTATATGTGGTGAAACAAACACTATGTTTCTTTATTTTAGAACATATACATTACAAAATTATGTATATGTTATGCATTAACAGTGTTATACATAGCACATTTATGTATATCAACCCATATACATAATTCTGTTATGTATATGACATAGTTATATATATGGTTCTGTTAGACAAGTTGAGGTGTATTTATTTCAGTCTATATACATGGCATTATTATGTATATGAAAGAATATTAGGCATGAATACTAAGAATTGTTTATGTTTTAAAATTTTGAAATTTTTTGTTTAAATGTTGATTTTTTTAAAATTTTCTTACATATTAAACTAATATTGATTTGAAATGTATATTATTACAGGGGATGCAATTCGGATGCAATTGTCGAAATCAACCCGAGATTCTTCAATCTCTAATTCTGATCATTGAAATTGATTTGATGTTTCAAAATTTTAAAATTGAAAAGTTGTTACTGAATTTAAGAGATCCATTAATCATAATTCCATAAATATAGCATTAATTGCGTTATGTATTTAAGAAATATATTTTATTTCCTTAATTATAGTTAAATCAGTTAGTTCAGATACATAAGTAGTAATGTATATGGTCAACAACTTATGTATAAGAATAGGGAGAGAGAAATTTTAATTGAAAAAAAGGGAGAGAAGGTAACTATAGTTCAAAATGGTGGGATTTATGTTATTTAGAATGGCAAGCATGTGCTTGTTTTTAACTATGTTTTTTTTATTTTTACCTTATTTGATAAGATTTGTTAGTTTCCTATTGGTATATTTTGAAAAGTTGAAACTATTGGTAGATTGTGTAATATTGAGTCTTAAATTGTATATTTTTGTGATTTTCTCAATTATATTTGGGACCGCGGATTAATGGGCTTAGTCTTTAGAATATGGAAAAGGATAAATTTCACAAAACCCAAACTTAAAAGACTATATTACCCAATATCCCTTATCTTTTTAAAATTTATATTAAATTCCAATTTTCAACTTTACTCTTGGTACATATCAATAAAATCCCACATCCTATTTTTACTCCATCATTAACTCATGCAAGATATTTTTTTTCAAAGATTATCTTTCCTAAAATCTCTCCCAAATCATAATCAATTAAAACATCTTTCTTTCCGATTTTCTCTCCTCCATTAACGTATACAACTATTTTCTTCCACAATTTCCTATCCTAAAATCTCTCCTATTTTTTAAAAAAAATTGATATATATATATATATATATATATATATATATATAAATTTATTTAGTTATTCATACATGTTTATTCTTTAATGGTGATTCATATGAATGATAAATATGATATCATTAAATGAGTATTATGGTGATTCATACGATAGATACAGTTTGTATGGTTTTAATCGGTGATACATATGATATTAATGGGTGATACACATGATATTATGGTGATTCATATGGTAGATACAATTATTATTTCAATTATTGATTGATTCATATGCTATTAATGGGTGATATATTTTGTTCACATTGGAGGAGAACGAAGCAGTCATCCCCATCACCGGAGCTCACTGTTTCAGTGAACCAATGCTGGTCCACTAAAAAATGACCCACTCACCACTGGAAAACCCCATAACAGCCTACCAAAAAATCTACCTCACCGGCGTCACTAATAACCCACCAAAAGTGACCTCTCAATTTCGGCAAAATTTTCAAATTTGAATCTCCGGTGATGGGTTATACTTCAAATTTGAAATTTGGTCAAGGGAAATTGACGATTTTTGGTATATAGAAAATATAGCTTGTAACTGATTGAGCGTGATTTGCTCTTCATAATAAAACAAAATCCATTACTTCCTAAAATAAATATCTAGTTAGTTTTAAATGTATCACTTTTTATATGTATCATGTTATAACAAATGTATCACAATTTTGAAAAACCAGGATATGATGTAATTACCCAAATAGTTGAGATAAAATGTAATAACACTTAAACATTCAGGGATTTATGTAAGTTAGCCTATAGAAAATGATTAGTTAAAAAAGGTAGCTTACATTAATACCATACATCAAGGTACTAATAACTATTTTTATCATAACTTTGTCTAATTATGAAATGTACCACTTTTAGCTTTTTTGATACATATTTTTGACCTTGATACATGTGCAATTTGATACATTTGAAAAAAAAAACTGTTAGCTAAATTAAGAAACAACAAAATCTCCTTAAATTGTGGAATAAATAACGTTTTAACGATTTTAGAAGTATAGAAAATGTAAGGAAAAATGGAAAAATCAAAACATTCACCCTTCAAATCTTTGTCGATTCAAAACTAAAGTTTTTACATAATTTCTTCATCCCCCCCTTTTCCCTACATCATCAAATCTTAAAAACATTATTAATGTAGACTATCTTTATGTTGTTATGGCATTCAGGTGTTTGGATTTCTGAGAACAGATATAACTCATATAAAATTAATGGAATTGTGATTCACAAAAGAATATCTTATAGAGATTTAAAGGTTGTAATAGCTATTCAACATAAGATTGATGAATGTTTGAAAAACATTCATGCAAAGTACTTCATTCAAGGGAATTAAACAACAATGGAGATTCATAATGATATAAGCGTGAAGCTTTTCTTGATAATGTCACGATCTGAGGCTACCCCATAATCGTTACGGTGCTTAAGGCCACAAGTGACCCCAAGCTAACCCATGATCTGGCAGTTGTTGTGAGCACTGAATAAAGTACTAATAAAACATCATATGCGGAAGCTAAACTGATAAAATTCCATTAAAATGTAATATTAAAACAATGCCCAATATGTCTAAACTACTAATGAAAACTGAGAACAAGTCTGACTATCTGAAAGACTGTAAAATATGAGAAGTTGATGGAACAAGCTCCCAACTAACTTTGACTCACTGGAATAAAAAAAGTATTGAAAATAACTGCAAATAACTTGTGATCGATGGATGAGGACTCACCACAACTACTGCTGAGTGGGAATGAATTGATTAAGGGCGATCGGGGAACTAAGCGTCCGAACTTATATTATAAGACAACATAGCACAAAAGAGAGTATGCGATCAGTACTTTGAATGTATCGGTACATGTGATAAGGACTAACTGAAGTGCATATAGATATTGAGAATGAATGCATGAACATGTAAAACGAATGCAACACAAAGTAAAGCATGTACTAAAATGATTTGTAAAACTGACTGACGGAATAGCTGATAAATAGAACACTTAGTCATACAAACTTTAGCTGATATAACCCGAACACTGAACTGAAACTTTGGAGCTATCATGTAATTGATATTCCCCAATCTTAGCTAATCAAGGTGCAACCTATAATCCTAGTTGGAAGGGTGTTAGTACCTTGCTAGGGGTACTAACACATGGCTGATGATTAAAGCTAATGTCCCGAAGGACTAGGGTGTCCCCCTCGACTATAGGTACCCCTAAGAGAGTATCAACCCTTAACTAGAAGGAATACCTCTCAATACTTTCCCTGGCTACGTAGTTCTGGAACTTAGGGACTGCTACTAAAGATCTCACCCTCGATTGGCAGGAAAGCTTTTATTCGTAAATTCGCTCGGTGCTAAATCCTACTCCCAACTGAACTGACATTGGTACTAATTAAAGTAAATAGGACTCACAAATGATAATAGATCAGCATGAATATGATAATATGAATATGGTGATAAAATCATGATCTAACTGACTTGTTGCTTGAAATCTGAAATCTGAATAAACATATAGGTATTGGGTGTTCATTACCCTCTAGCACTGAATAATACTTTAAATACAATAACATCATTTAAAATACTATAAGAAAATTCATAATTCAGAGACCTAAAACATAGAGTATATCACTAAGTTGATGAAACCCATGATTATGAGTATGAGAATATGTTAAACTTATCAGGACAACATGCTCACATGGTTCAATTCATAAATTAATAGATTAACATAGTGTCAACTGAACATGATGTTGGTGACTGAAATTATAAAGCATTTAAGAACATAATTCACATGGGAATCACATTATCATGAATTGTATTTAGAACTATTAAGAGAAAATTGAGTAATTTCATACTTGACATTGAAATTTTATAAGAAGATGGAAAAGGGTTTTATGCTTGAAAACTAGGGATTTTTGAGACTTAATGGTGAAAGGAAACCATTGATAAATACCCCCACACACCTGCGTTTTCTTAAACTTGAAGAAAACTTGGAATTGAGACCTTGGATGGTTGAATTCTTGAAAAAGAACCCTTGTTTTTGTTCTTGAGAGTGGAAGAGGGATGAATGATGTTGATTGACTGAGGAAGGGGTAAATTATGTTTATTTGGGGCTCTTGGTCATGAATTAAGTGTTTAAAAATAAGGGAAAAAGACCAAAATTCCCCTCACCCCTTTAATGAAAGCTACAGGATTTACACTGCAGCATGGAACAGAGGTTATTGTGGAGGCTAGCCTCTGTGAAACACTGTGTATCATGGAGAATAACCTCTAGAACACACTACTATCACGGAGGGCTAGTCTCCATTGCACGGCAAAATTGTGAAGGCATACTTCCTCTGTGGTCCAAAAATACCCCGAACCTCTTCCAAATATTTTGAAACTCTCCCAGATGACCCTTTTCACATTTCTGAACATTTTCAACTCATAAATCAATGTTTGGAACTCGAGAAGGCTAGAAATAAAATGCTCGAAATCTTGGGGTGTTAAAATGGCCATGTCACTTGTACTTAGTGTGAAATAATAACTTTGGAACTTTTAGACATATGACGAATAGCTGAAAACTAGTTTAGGATTATGGGGTATTATAATATCTATTCCTTGGGATCATTCGTCCCTAAATAAAATTGTCTGAGCTGAGATACTAAGAAGACCGAGGTCATGTATTGAATGCTTATAAGCTGAATCATGATTAAGTAACTGAACCTGAAACATGATGCATGGACTGAACTAAATTCATGAATGCATACTATGACATGAGGATGGTTATATAACTGAGATTGAAAATAAGAAAATCACTTAAGGGAAACCATTACCTCAAGATGAATCTGAATTTGTAGAGAAAAGATTGGGATACTTGGATCGCATATGGACTTCTGCTTCCCAAGTAGCTCTCTCCACGGACTAGCTTCTCCATAGGACTTTAACCAAGCGACTTCTTTATTTCTCAACCTACGGACCTGACGGACAAGGATCTCAACTGGGACTTCTTCATAAGAGAGGCTATCTTGCACGTCCACACCCTTTAAAGGAATGACAAAAGTTGAGTCACCAATGCATTTCTTTAGCAAAGAGACATGAAACACCGGATACACTAATGCCAATACTGCAGGCAACTCTAACTCATAAGCTACCTTCCTAAAATAGCTCAAGATCCAGTATAGGCCAGCATAGAGGGGACCGAGCTTCCCTTTCTTATTGAATCTCTTCACCCCTTTCATGGGTAAAATTTTTAAATAAACCAATTGACCAACACCAAACTCAAGATCCCTACTCCTCACATAGGGATTTCTGTCAACTCTGGTCTATCTTCAGCCTTTCTCAAATTAACTAAACTTTCTCCATTGCCTTATACACTGAATTTATCCCTATTAAAGTAGCCTCACCTACTTTAAACCAACCAATAAGCAATCTATACCTCTTTCATAGAGATCATCAAATGGAGCCATACGAATACTAGAGTGATAGCTGTTGTTGTAGGCAAATTTGATTAAAGGTAAGTGGTCATCCCATCTACCTTTGAAGTCAATAACACAAGACCATAACATGTCCTCTAACGTCTGAATAGTCCACTTATTTGACCAATTATCTGAGAATGAAAAGTTGTATTGAGATGGGCTTGAGTACCAAGACCTTTATGAAATGTCTTCTAAAAATAAGAAGTAAACTGAGTACCTCTATCTAAAATGATGGTCAACGAAACCCCATGCAACTTTACCAACTCCTTGAGATAGAGTTAGTATAATCCTCTGCTGAATATGATGTATGAACTTGTAATAAATGGGTTGACTTGTTCATTGTATCAATAATAACCCAAATCATATCATGATAATGACGCGTACGAGGTAACCCCATAAGAAAATCCATGTTCACCACTTCTAACTTCTAAGTGGGGATGATGGACTCCTGAAGAGTACCAATAGGCCTTTGGTGTTCAACCTTAACCTGCTGACAATTCAAACACTTCGCCATAAATTCTATAATATCTTTCATCATACCATCCCACCAATCAATTTCTTACAAATCATGGTATACCTTAGTAGATCCCAGGTGAATATAATATCACATACCATACGCCTCTACTAATATTTTTTGTCTCAAACTATCCACACTCGAAACACATAACCTTCCCTGACAACAAAGCACACTTTCTCCCCCTACAGAGAAAACCTTAACCTTTTAATCCGAAATTGCCTTCTTCAACTTGACTAAAATAGAATCCCTGTCTTTCTTTTCTTTCACTTTGGTCACCAATGATGATTCCAAACTATTATGAACCCATATACTACCTTTGACCGAATCAACCAACCGAACACCTAATCTAGAAAGCTAATGAACTTCACAGACGTA
>NW_025887529.1:0-3398 GCF_002878395.1 Capsicum annuum
AAGTTGTGGTCGGTATGACGATACCACTATTAATAGCCTTGGTTAATGATAAATGGTAAAATGCATTGGTTGGTTGGAAATTGTTTTAATTGGGCAATAATGACAAGGTTTGATAGCTAACCATGAAGGTAGGAGTTCAATGAAAAAGGAGTTGGTGATGCAGACCATATATGATACTATAAGATACGTGGGAATCCTCTAAGTACACTTTACATATGTATCATGTAGACTGAAGGGTACTCGAGAATCCCCTACTCCTATGGTATCTCCAATTCGTGCGGCTACACGTATAAGGGTCCATTCTGGGGGTTATTCTGGACCCATATAACATATGGATGGTTACTTACGGTTAAGTTACACATACCCATGTTAATGTTTTCAAATGTATTCTAAACCTTCTTTTCTTTCCCGTACTATATATCTATGGTTTTATTCATATGGTTGATTTTCTGGTTTTCCAGGATGGCATTATTTTATCGTTATCCTGATTTGTAATACCCTGTATTTCCATCTAGTCTAAATTCATCCCAAAGATGTCAAATACTTGTTTTAAAGATGAATCCATTTTTATACATGTGGTATTTTCATGATTTTCACTTTATGTCATGAGGGAAATTCAATAAGCTTTCCACTGATATAAGTTTTGCCCAAATGCGATAACCGGGTAAAAAGTTATGACTATTTCAAGTTTCTATTGTAAAACAACGCCATATTGGTGAGTGGCACGCCGCACTACAAGCTAAAATGGCAATTGCCCTTTTTCCAGTCTCTCAGCGTGATTATCCCGCGTCACGCCAAACTTTCAGGTCTTAAATGTTGTGACACGCGATGGCTCCATATTGCGTCATACCCCTATTTCCCTTTTGTCAAATTCCAGTGATATGACACGATAGCGCCACATCATGCCAGGGGTCCAGGTTAGGAAATGATATGTGATCCAATGCTAACACATTTGAAGCTTTTAAGTCTAAATAATTTCAACGTCTTAAGTAACTTTAGTTGTTTCTTGATTAGTGTACTTTGATTTTTGTAGTAACAGATGAGATACAGGGGAACCAACAATAATGGAAGAAAAAAGCTTGAATCCTGAAGCAAATAATGGACAAGTTTGGCTGACTACATTCATGGTGATAAGCTATCAAGGCCATCATCAGCTTTAACCAGAGAATGAAAGTTGAAGGGAAGTTGTGATGACATTTTTTGATAAGGTGTCAAGATGGTGATAAGGCATTAAGGGTACCGTCAGACTTACGCAGAACATGGAAGCTGAGAAGTCTTGATGACATTGGTGATGAGCTGTCAAAATCCGGATAAGCCGCCGTCATCTTCTTCAACCTTAGATAGCAAGAGCCAATAGTGAAGAGGACCCGACGATATCTGTGACAAGTCATCAGACTCATGATAAGCTATCACAGATGTCGTCATCTATTCTGAGGAAAATCTGTAACCTTGATTTTGTTTCCATAAGAAGGTTAAACTATTCAAAGTTTTGTTTTAGCATTTTCTAGGAACCATTATTCACTATTATTTTACACTTTGAGTTTGGGAACATTCTTTGATATTTTATCTCTCTACTTTTAGATTTGACAACACAACTATTTGGAGAGATTATTATTAGTATTGGGGGATATATCCTTTGTGATCTAATCTATGATTCACTGGTTTTTATTCATCACAGTAAGTTTATCTTTCAAATCATGAATTCAATTATGTATTTCGTTCTTTGCATCATGAGAGGCTAAACTCCATTAACCTGAATTATGGGATCTAGGGTTTGGTCTAGATAAGGTGCTAGGTATTCAAGATTCAATAGGTGATAGGATTTCTTGATAATTCTAACGCTTTAATTAACATCTGTTGGTTGCAAATAGTAGACGCACCTGTTTTGATTTTCTTGAGAAAGAAACCAAATATAGTAGGAAGTGAATTATGAATAGGGACTCGAAAATATTTCATTTCATAATCAACCCTGTAACAAGGTTGGTTAACCTGAGGTAAAATCTGGGCAATGAATAGAAATTCCCTAGGTCCGAGAGGATTAGGAAATTAAATGCCTAAGTAGGTAGAGAGACATTTGAGCATAACATCGATAAAGATAGCTTGTTATCGTACCGACCATGAGAATCATGAATCACCTTTAGCATCTGTCGTGTACCGTCAGCCCTAGTGAACATAATTCTGGTTATTTCATAAACTTTAGATTACAAACATTGAAATTAAAATAACAAACAATTATCGGTGAAACTTAAACACCCCATTTTAGGTAACATTAAACTATCAGCGAATTAAATTGAAAACAACTTGGGTTCACACCTTATTCCTTATGGGATTCGACCCTAACATAGTTGGTTTTTATGATCTCTTACTCCCATTCAAGACTATAATTTGAGCATTATCAAAAATAGCACCGTTGCTGGGGAATACAATCGTAAACGGAAATTTTATGTGCGCTAATTTACTGTTAGTTAAGTTTCCTAGATTTATGTTTATTTGTTGTTTTGGTTTAATTGAAGGATCCTTGTTGTTTATTCCAAAAATAAGAAGTTTTGGAGAACCGTTATTACCAATTAATCTGGAACCACAGCTGATCGGGAGAATGGCAGAACAGCAAGAGGCTGACAGTCTGGCAGCCTTGGCCAGGGCTCAGGTGAACATGCAGAATGAGGGTCAACAAGTACGTCATCTGAACCCTGATGATGAAGACATGGGTGATTAGGAATTGCTAAATCCTCAAAACCCAATGAAAGCATAACAAATTGATGCACCAGCGCAGTGAAACTTCAATATAAACCATCCAGTCCAAGGAAAGTATGGTCAATAGTCTGTCCAATAATGATACTAAAGGAATGGACTAAATAGGTACAACGGGTTATGTAATTCCTTCACCGTTGGCACCTGGTGCAAAATTCAGCATAACAAGTACCATGATTCAACTCCTGAATCTGGAAGGATTGTTCAGTGGCTTGCCTGGTGATCATCCAAACATGCGCTTGGTGAACTTTATCACCATTTGTAAATCTTTTGATAATCCGGGAGTGAGCCAGAATTTGATCCAGTTGAGATTGTTTCCATTGTCTCTGTCTGGAGATTTTGTACAGGGCTCTCAACCCTGTAACAAAGAGGATTGTAGGTAATGCTGCTGGTGGTTTGTTTGTTGATCTATTTTTTCAAGATATGTGAGATATGTTGAATAGGATAACTAAACAAAGTCAGGCTTGGCATAACAGGGATTCTATGGTAGCTAGCCTGACTGTCTCTGTTGGTATGACTGTAGACTAGCACAGAAGAGATAAGGAGCAAGACCAAGACATGGCCCACCTAAAAACACAGATGGACTTACTTACCAAGCACTTGCTGTCAGGCACGACTAAAAAGGTTAAAGCTGTGGAAGCCCAGGG
>NW_025887530.1:0-2801 GCF_002878395.1 Capsicum annuum
TTGCGTACTAAAAACTTTTTAAAATATGGTACTTCTTAAATTTTTCTTATTCTAACGGTTTTATATTTATTTCTAGATTTTTCAACTCTTCTTAAAATCAAATTTAGTTAATTTAGAATTATTAAACTAATGGAAGAGTATTAGCTTTCATTAATTTTGATAACTTCTAATAAGAAAAGATTTTACCATAATTACATTTAATTAATTTTTAACTCTTATGTATTTTTAAAAAAATAGTGAAAAGATTATTTTTATCTAAAACAAAGACTTTTAATGAAGGAAAAAATTCAAACAATATTTTTAAGTCCCTTCACGCTTTTAATATATTATAAATATAAATATAGATATAGATATTATTGATCGGTTAGATTATACATTGACAATTATACTGACCGTAAGTACATTAGTGATGTCATTAAGAAATATTAGCGAATAATGTATTTACATACTGGGGAGGCAGGCCACATGTTAGCACGGGCCCAACATCGATTACATTTTAAGTATTTTAAAGTTAAAAAAGTAAATACTCGAAATTTGACACCAAACAGATGCTAAATTGTAAGTATGTATGATAGGTTGAGAGACATTTTTAGCTGTTAACTATTGTAATTTATAATATTTTATATATAATTTTTAAATAATACACGTTACTCTTATTGTCTAAATTTTTGTGGCATTGAAGTCAATTAATTTTTTAAAACAATTTAAATTTTTAATTATTGTGATTTACAATACTTTTCTTCTACCCCTATTTACGTATTTTTTTTAAAATATAAAATAGATTTAATTTTTTTATATATATTTTAAGTTTTTAATTACTGTAATTTGTAACAATTTTTATGTAATTTTAAAATAATAAATGTTACTCTACTTGTTCAATTTTTTGTGGCATCAATAGTCAATGATTATTTTAAAATAACTTAAGTTTTTAATTTTTATGATTTAAGTGGCATAACGCTTAGATGATCATAACAATTAATTAAAGGTGATCTAGTAAAATTAGCAGTTTAGCAGATATGCTTTAAATGACATAACAATTACTACAATTAGAAGTGATATAATAAATTTACTCTAAAAAATATTTGTGAAAAATTTAAGTGAGACTCGTATAAAATGTTAAGTTAATTTAAAATATCCAGATTTAATTTACTTAAAATATCTAGATTTAATTTGTTATTTTATTTTAGTATTACATTTTTATTAAATATTATATTTTTAATACATTTTTTATTTAAACCATATCAATGTTTTTCTTAAAAAAAATTAAAGTGGACTGGCAGCCCTTTATTAAATTAGAAAAGGAATGACCTGGTCCACAAAGTTATGAAAATATGTGATATTGAAAGGAAAAGTGAGAGAGTCAGATGGACTTCTCCCCTGAGTTCTTCATTTCCGATCACTGTGTACTGCTAACATCTTCATTTCCGATCACTGGGCTGCTCTTTATCTCCTTCATCCCAATAACAAGCCCAAATAAAAAAGCTAAGTATCAATCTATACTTTCCTATTTTAGAATCGGGTCTAACGAGTGGAGTTCGATTACTTCGTATTGTTGCATTTGAGCTAGTTGGGACTGTGGTGTTGTCAATAATAGTAGTTATTCAACATCTTGACTTTATTTTAGAGACAAGAAGTTCATTGTAAATCCAAAGTTTTGATGTGTCATTAAATTTCAGTATTGTATTGGTCTATAATTGGCGATAAAACATTATTTATGACTAGACCACTACAGTCTGTGGATAAAATGCATCCTTACTTCTAAGTTCTAAACATTGATAAAGAAATTGAAATAATTAAATATTTAACTACAAATTGACTATACTTGCTAGGTTTTGTAGATGAATCTGCCAATAGATTGACCTTTTTATAATTTTCCTTCATATTCCTTTAATTGGTGGGTTGAATTTTAATTGAAGTTAACACCACCACCTAATTAATCTCTGGAATTAGTAGGATAATTATAAATTGGTTATGACCTAATCCATTTCTGTGTAGCAGGTAACTCAACAGGAAGCAACTAGATCTTGATTTGGTATCTCTTTACAACTCAAAGAGTTAATTTTCTCAGCAGACTAAAAGTCATCGGAGTTAATACCACTGCTAGAGAGAAACAAAATTAGAAGATATGAATCAAAGAGACTGCACACAGGTAATTTTTCATACCGATTTAAAAATTTTCTTGTCATATTTCGCATTACAAGAGTTAATTTGACAAATTTTTGGAGGTAATTTATTTTTTAATTTAAAATTTAGAAGTTAGAAAATTATACGAAAAATACTATAAGATGTAATGTAATTATTTTCATATTAATATAATGAAAAAATACATCTTAAAATGTCGATCAAAAGTCAATCCAATTTTTAGTGGTATTTTAAATAATTATTTCATTATTTAATTTTGGTGATTGATTCACCTATATTTTACAAATGTAATTATCAGCTAGAATAGTTATTCCATTTAGTAAAAATAATTTTTTTAAGGATTTGAGTAAAATTAAGGAAAAAAAACCCGTGTCTTGTTTTTCCTGTAACCTCATTATTCCCTCCATTATTTCCCTCCAAACTTTTCACAATAGAATTTAGGTTTAATTCTAATTTCTAAGGAAACCTTTCATTCTCATCTTCCTCTCTGAACTACGGCTGAAGCTCTCAAGGTCACCCACCCTATATTCTCTCTTAATCCCGGTAAATTCACATTCAGTGTAATCAACCGTTTTGGGTATTCTTTATTAATTATAGATGTGTCCTTTTTTGGCCTTCACTCTACTAAATAATGAACTTTTTTAGATTTCTCAACAACT
>NW_025887531.1:0-8512 GCF_002878395.1 Capsicum annuum
TTTTGTGTTTTAAAAAATGTAAAAATTGAGCTAAAAATTAAAATCAGTACTTGTCAATACCTATTTCTGAAGGCTTACTTTCGTTCTTTCGACTGCTGCTCAGTTGTTTGTCTTTAATTATAAGAATTTTTTTGTTTTAACTTTGATGGTAGTGCATTCGTAACGGTGGCTGAATTAATTTAACCGATGGTATCTCATAAGGAAGGTCAGGGATCAACTCTCCTTGCCAACGCCTTCCCAATTAAGCGTTTCACACCTTGACTTGTCTAATACGATTACATATCTTGTGTGGTTTGGTATGTAACGGTGCGATTTTCTTCTAAATGATGAGGATACTCACATACTAATAATTTCTTCCACATAGACCAAATATATTATTTAGCATCATACTATAGATACTGGGGGGTTTGGGCCACAGGTGATAAAAGAGTTTTAAAATGAGGTGTAGGTGACACAGGTATTAATTATTACTTGGAGGTGACAATTACTTTATTATGTATTAAGAAAGTTGGAGAAGTTTGAAAATAACCCACAAGTTTAAATTTACACTTTGATCCCAATGTATACCTAAAATAACGGGAAACGGAGGAAAAAAAGGGCGTCTTTCTCTCTCTTCTCATCCATTGTTGTTTTCTCTCTCTTAGCGATTTTTGTTGTTAATTGTTTTTGTTTCTGCTGCTTTATTCATCATCTTCTGCTTCATTATCATCATCTTCTGCTTCATTAGCATCTTCATCTTCTTCTTGTCGACCATTTGTTGTGGTTGTTGTTGTTGTTGTTGATGTTGGTACAACGCTAATGCTGCAATCTGACCAATTTCTTAGGTCAAATTTTGTTTACTACATCACTTTCCACTTTGGCATTACTTCATAGGTGACTTTGGTAAGTAAAATTATGATTTTTATTTGTATTTGTCATCTGGGTACACTTTTGTTTTTCCAACAATTGATAGAACCCCGATTATGAATCCAGCATAAGTGCCCACAATTTAAACAGATCAATCATCTGGTCCATCAGATGAGTAATCTGTTGCATCAGACTGTTTATCTGTTGCATCATCGTATTATGTGTTGCATCAGAAGTATTATCTGTTGTATCAGGATTTTTATCTGTTGCACCAGACTAATTATCTGTTGCATCAGAATGTTTATCTGTTGCACCAGACTAATTATCTATTGCAATGAATGATTAATCTGTTTGAAACAACACAAATCAACCCCTGCCACAAACCCAACAGATAAATCTTGCTATTGCTACTAGATTCTAAATTATTCCTTTTTACGTCGAATCGTCGACATATTTGTTGAGAAGATAATAGACAGAATGAAAATTAAATATGGATTAAAACGTCAAAGATCAAACATAATTTATTTATTAAACAAATAAAATAATAATAATTAGACTATTATTTTTCTTTTAGTCTAATTATTATTATTATTATCAGCATCATCATTGCCAGCCTGCCAATCTTCAATCGGAAGTAGCAAGGCCCTCCTCAGCCTGCGTATCTCACGGAGCATTCTTGTTCTAACTCCTCTCAGTTTCCATTGCAGATCACGAACTTGATTCCGAAGTTCATTCACGGCGTCTTGCAGAAAAGCAAAGTCCCATACTAGGTCAGCCATAATCTTATCTTCTAGAGTGTAATATGAAAGACGAGATATAATAAATAAATAGAGTGTATTTGAATGAACGATTGAGTAAGAACGAACCTATTTATAGAGGATTGAATTTGAATGAGAGGCAAAAAGACGCGACTATTCACCTACATACATTAATTACATTTTTGATTAAATTTAGAAAATAAATATTGTGATATAAGTCACGACTTTTCAGATTATTATTATTAATTAGTTCTTTTGAAAAATCGTTTTTATTAAGTTGTGGCAACAGATTCTATATCTGTTGTATCAGATAACACATCTGTGACAACAGATATATTATCTGTTGCAACAAATATAAAATATGTTGCATCATATAACATATCTGTTGCAACATATAATCTAATTGTCCACCTCCATTTATTAATTACATTTTTTTATTAATGTGAAAAGTAATGAATTAATTAAATTAAGAAATATTGTGATAAGTCATGACTTTTCAGATTATTATTATTAATTAGTTCTTTCCAAGAACTGCTTTTATTGAGTTGTGACTCGATATAGGTTGCATTAGATAAATCATCTGTGACAACAGATATATCATCTGTTGCAACCATAGCGAACTTGTTGCATCAGATAATTTAATTATTGCAACTTATAATCTACTTATTTTTTTTTAAAAAAATAACTATATCATCATAATATTAATCCAAATTTGCTTACTTTTTTATTTTATAAATTAAAAAAAATACCTTTTCAAATTCCTTAATAAAATAATAACCATTTTATTATATAATATATAATTAAAAAATAAATTCAAAAATAAAAATGGTGAAAAGTCACGATTAGTTATTAAAATTGTTGTTATAAATTATGTTTATTATTTATTTCCTTATTATTTATTACGAAACATTTTTCATATTGAATAATCGGAACGAAAAGTCATGTCTTTTTCTTTTCACCCTCTCAATAACAACAATAGTCCTTTTTTATTAATAACCGTCAAGTGCAACATATGATCGATCTGTCGTAGCAGATTAACCTCTAACTGTTGACACAAATTGCTGCTCAATCCCTACCACCAACCGTCGACATGTTGAGAACAAGGAATAACCAGAATGATTATTATTAAATACTAAATAAGAATTAAAAATTCAAAGTCGACAACAAAATGAAATAAATGTTCATAGATTTTTGAATCCCTTGGGTAGATTCGATATACAAAAGGAGGAAAATAATTGCTAAAATAAAAAACATTACCTAATTATTATTATTACTATTATTATTATTGTCAATCAGACATTTTTCATCCGGCAGCCTTGCTCCGAAGTCAGCCAAATCTCTTTGGAGTTCATCAAACTACCTTTGAAGTTCACGCAAGGACTCGATATGAATATTCTTGTACGAATCTGGATCATCCATCTTTGTAAGGAGGGACCTATTTATAAATTATTGTATCTCAGAAAGAAAAGAAAATTGCTTTAAAATAAATCTAACAGATGGGTAATCTATTGCAAAATATATTCTTTCTGTTAGATAACTTAACTTACAACATACAGGCAATCTTTTTGCAATAGATGTATATATCTGTTTGATTTCCGCAATAGGTTGATCAACTGTCGTAACAGATGTCTCCAATTGTTTGACAATATAAACAGATGTGTCATCTGTTTATTCAATTTAAGCCATAGATGGGCTAGAAAGAATAAGGTGCGTGCAGATAGATCCACTATCATATGTGTGGGAGTTAAGTATGTATTACTGATAAGGTTATCGGGATAACACACACAAAGTACAATGTTTTTGTGAATGCAGTTTTTAACCGATTAGGCATTGATCATTCAAACAAGATCCTGCATTGTACCGTTTGATAGGTTCGAAATTGATAAGGCTAGGACCTCATGAAGATGGTGCAGATACCTTGTTACGAATTACTAACGGTTGGTGCTCGTGTTTATGCATGCCAATTTTTTAGAAGGGATCAATATTTGTTTTCACTGCAGAGAACCAATAGCAATTGGACTTAACTTTAAGTGTTCATTGGACCCTTAGAGGGCCCTCGAAGCCTCGCACTGCATCAAACAAGAACGGAAAACCAATATAGTTATTGCCCTGGCCAAAATTTATATGGCTGGGTTGCTCGCTCGGGGTGATGATTATATGCCAGAAGGTGAGGTAGGAGAATGCTTTCGAGGGAAAATGGGTGGTTGATGGAAGACTATATCATCTGAAAGCTAATTGAAGAAGAGACACAGGGTAGAAAGTAACTTCTAACGAATCTAGCCGATGGAATTATCTTAACAGATGCAAAATCTGAATCAAGTGCAAATATAAAAGTGTATCCGGTAATGTAATTTCGTTTGTTGTATCTCTGAAAAAAATGCAGATGAACACTTTGCTAGGGAACTGCATGGTCGGGATTATCCCCTAGGTAGAAAATAGGAGAAGACCAAGAAAGCAGCCTCATGGGCATCGAGGGTAGAAATGATATTCAGAAAGTCTAGAAAACTTACGACAACAACAACTGCAGTTAAAATAAGAAAACTAAGCGAAGGCGGCAATTTTTGAATTTTAAATTTCATCCCATCTTCTTGTTTGTATTTTCGATCAGGTCCACTTCCGTTGACCTGATCGGAACCACAAGCGAGATTGAAAGGCAAATAGAGTATAATTACTTCCTTAGCAATATGGATTAATTGATTGTGTTTTCTTGCCTTAGCATGCTTTCAACATTCCTTGAAGAAGATCAGATGCTTGTTATAGTATGTGAATAACAATAATTTTCAAGCTTGCCTCCGGCTTGTTGATTCTGTATTCAAGCTGGTCGTTACCGTCTTTGAAGTTAGTAAGAAGTTTCTCGTCTCTTGTGAGCTCGATCAGGAACACTACCTTTAAAGTTGTGGCATTCTAGAAACCCTTCAGAGCACTTACTTCAGAAGCCTTAAAGGATACATGGAGGGCCGCTGTGTTTGTTTTAGGTCAAAATATGTTGATGCACGTTGAAGATGTGGTCCCAACAGTTGATCAACACACTTTTATCAAGTGTTGCTCAATGCATCTTGCTCAACCAATTTGATAAATTAGTAAGCATGGAGTTACATAGCATGTGATTTAAACCGGCTCTACCAAGCCTATCAAATGTTATGTAATTCCGAGCTCATTACCCTATCAAAATAATATGCCCGAGTTAGTGAACAAATAAAAAAAGCCCAATCTGTCAGCCTTTCTGCTGACCACTCTTCTCCAATATAAATGACAAGATATCTGCTATGCAAAAGTCTACACCATCGCCAGACATGCTTGCCTGGGAGAAATTCTTTAGAAGACATCAACAAAGATCCTTCAGAAGAATTGCTCCCAGGCAAACATGTCTGGAGACGGTGTAGACTTTTGCATAGTAGATATCTTGTCATCTATATTGGAGAAGAGCGATCAGTAGAAAGGCTGAGAGATTGAGCTCGTTTGATTTGTGCACTAACTCGGTTATATTTTTTTTATAGAGTAATGAGCTTAGAGTTACGTAACATTTGATAGGCTTGGTAGAGTCTATTTAGATCACACACTACGTAACTCCATGCTTACTAATTTATCAAATTGGTTGAGCAAGATGCATGGAGAAACGCTCGATAAAAGTGTGCTGTTCAACTGTTAGGACCACATCTTCAACGTGCATCAACACATTTTGACCTAAAACAAATACGGAGACTCTCCATGTATCCTTTAAGGCTTCTAAAAAAAGTGTTCTGAAGGGCTTCTAGAATGCCACAACTTTAAAAGTAGTTTTCCTGATCGAGCTCACAAGAGGCGAGGAACTCCTTACCAACTATGAATAAGGCAACGATCAACTTGAATATAGAATCAACAAGCTGGAGGCAAGCTTGAAAATTATTGGGATTCACATACTACAGCAAGCATCTGATCTTCTCCAAGGAATGTTGAAAGCATGTCAAGGCAACAAAACACAACCAATTATAACCATATTGCTAATGAAGCAATGATACTCTATTTGCCTTTCAATCTCGTTTGTGGTTCCGATCAGGTCAACGATAGTGGACCTGATCAAAAACACAAACAAGAAAGCTTGGGATGAAATTTAAAATTTATAAATTTGCCACCTTTGCTTAGATTCCTATTTTAACTGCAGTTGCTATTGGCATAAGTTTTCTAAACTTGTTGTACATCATTTCAACCCTAAATGCCTATGAGGCTTCTTTGTTGGTCTTCTCCTATTTTCTATCTAGGTGATAATCCCGACCACGCAGCTCCCTAGTAAAGTGTTCAGATGCACTATTTTTCTTTCAAAGACACAACAGATGAAATTACATTACCGGATACGTTTTCATATTTGCACTTGATTCAGGTCTCGCATCCGTTAAGATAATTCCACCGGCCAGATTCATTAGAAGTTACTTTCTACCCTATGTCTTTTCTTCAATTAGCTCTCAGATGATATAGTCTTCCATCAACCACCCATTTTCTTTGAAAGCATTCTCCTACTGCACATTCTGGCATAAAATCATCACCCCGAGCGAGCAACCCAGCCATATAAATTTTGGCCAGGGCAATAAATATATTGATTTTCCGTTCTTGTTAGATGCAGTGCTAAGCTTTGAAGGCCCTCTAAGGGTCCAATGCACCCTAAAAGTTAGTCCAATCACTATTGAATCTCTTTATAATGACATAAAACCTAGATCCCTTCACAATGCTTCACAAAAAAACATAAGCAACAACCGACATTAAATCTTAACAGGCTATCAGAATCATATTCATGGTCCCTCAGCCTTATCAGTTCGGACCTACCAAACTTAACTGTAAAATTATAGATATCTTGTTTGAACGATCTATGACTAATTAGTAAAAACATCATTCACAAAATTAGTGCACTCTGTGTGTTTCCATAATAATATTATAAGTAATACATACCTCCCACATATGAAGTGGTTCCATCTACAAGCAGCTTATTCCTTTGATCCCATCTTTACTGCAGCCTCTTGCGATAGTCCATCAAAATTTGATCAACTGTCAGTTCCTTATATCTATAAAGAAGAGGAAACAAATTGATGTCACAAAAAGAACATTGTCCATCTGTTGCATCAGATGTGGAGTCTGTTGCAACAGATGTGGAGTCTAATGAAATACATTAAACCAGCCTTTCTGGTGGTTTTATTTGTTCCAAAACTTTTTGTTGCAACATCAACAACAGTATAAACATCAACAAAAAAGAAACAGCAATATTTGTTCCAACAACATCATCAACAACAAAGAAGCAACTCCTTTGTGCCAGAACCATCGACAACACCTCACCACAAGTTCCAACAACGCCAACCCCACCAACAACATCAATAACTACATCAACAATAATGAAACAAACAAAATACATACAAAAAAAAATGATACTGCCAACAAGGCTTTTAAACTTCTCCCAATAGATGACTTTTTTCTTATACTATAATAAAAATTCTCGGATTGTTTATTCAACACTTACAAGTTCCTTAAAAAATTTTAATAAATATGATATGGGTAAATAGTAATTAAATAAAAAAACAGATGTAAATAACTTGCAAAGAAGAAGACGAGAATGAAAGAGCAATTATGAACCATACCTTAATATAAAAAAGGGGATCAAAACAGAAATTTAAGTCGAGGAGGAAAAATATGGATGGGTTTAGATCAAAAAAAATCTTTATAAGAAGAGAAGAGAAAGAGAGAGAAAAAAGGTTGTCACCCTAAAGAGGAGAGAGAAAAAAATGAGAGTTAAATAAAATAAACTGCAGCTGAAGAAAGAGATGAGATAATTTCTATAGATGTATTGTATACATAGAAATGATGGTTTTCAATATTCATTAATTAATATTCATTAATTTTATTAATAATTTGAGGGGCACGAGGAAGACTAAGACTACTGACATTGAAAAGAAGAGACTGCTCAATGAACTCACTTTTGAGATATCCAAGAAACATTTTTTACTGTCTTTAGTAGTAAGTACTACTACTTGATATTATCTACTCGGATCAGAAGCTTCTTGCTTTAAAATTAAAAGAGAAAAAAGATTTTCAAATAAATATGTCATCTGTTGCAACATATATAAATATCTGTTTAGAAATTTGAACAACTCAGTCATCTGTTACAATAGATACAAATATTTGTTTAAAAATCCAAATAGCTCAGTTATCTGTGACAATAGATGAAAATGTTCATTTGATAATTAATAAAATCAGATATGTCATCTGTTACAACCGATATAAATATCTCTTTGAAAATTTCCAACAGCTCAGTCATCTGTCATAACAGATGCAAATATCTATTGATAATTAAATCAGATATGTCATTTGTTGTAGCATATATGTACCTGTTTGAAAATTTTCAACAGCTTAGTCGTTTGTTGCAACAGATTTCATTGCAATTGATTTAGGTGGAACTAGGGATGAATGAATGAGCTCACAGGGTAAACTACAAATTCAATTGAGTCTTTACAATTGCATGGCATTGGTATTGCGTTCATCTCAACTCGAGTCGTTGATTGATCACTTTGAGTTGAAATGAGTTCTCATCAACTCAATGTTAGGATAGTGATAGTACCTAAGTTGATTTAGGTGGAACTAGGGATGAATGAATGAGCTTGCAGAGTCAACTACAAATCCAATCGAGTCTTTGTAATTGCATGGCATTGGTATTGCGTTCATACCGACACGAGTCATCGATCGATCACTCTTAGTTGAAATGAGTTCTCATCAACTCAATGTTAGGATAGTTACGTACCTAAGTTGATTTAGGTAGAACTAGGGATGAATGAATGAGCTCGTAGGGTCAACTACAAATCCAATCGTGTCTTTGCAATTGCATGGCATTGGTATTACGTTCAACCCGACCCGAGTCGTCGATCGATCACTCTAAGTTGAAATGAGTTCTC
>NW_025887531.1:8612-20031 GCF_002878395.1 Capsicum annuum
ACTTAGGTACTATCACTATCCTAACATTGAGTTGATGAGAACTCAATGTTAGGATAGTGATAGTACCTAAGTTGATTTAGGTAGAATTAGGGCTACAAATCCAATCGAGTCTTTGCAATTGCATGGCACTGGTATTGCGTTCATCCCAACCTGAGTCATCGATCG
Source organism: Capsicum annuum (assembly GCF_002878395.1). NCBI lineage: Eukaryota > Viridiplantae > Streptophyta > Magnoliopsida > Solanales > Solanaceae > Capsicum > Capsicum annuum. The sequence continues at coordinate 8,778 of NW_025887531.1, forward strand.
ATCACTCTGAGTTGAAATAAGTTCTCATCAGCTCAATGTTAGGATAGTGATAGTACCTAAGTTGATTTAGGTGGAACTAGGGATGAATGAATGAGCTCGTAGGGTCAACTACGAATCCAATCAAATCTTTACAATTGGATGGTGTTGGTATTGCGTTCAACCCGACCCGAGTCGTCGATCGATCACTCTGAGTTGAAATGAGTTCTCATCAACTCAATGTTTTAAAAACTATATCTTTTAAAAATTTTAAAATTAATTAAGATCGATTCGGACCAAATTAGCAATTTTAAAACTTGTCATTCTTTTCCAAAATTACAAATCATCCATTGGCGTGAAAATTTTTTCATTTCAAATATTAAGTTCTTGCTCTTCTCCCTCTCTCTCTCTCCCTCTCTCTCTCTCGGAGTGTCCTCTCCCTGTCAACAATACAAACAACAACTACTCAACATATTGCTCAACCCTTCAAAACAGGTCAATTTTCTTCCCATTTACGACTACATATTGTTATTTTTCGACTTCATTCCCGCTTGTATTCGTTGTTTTCTCTATCTTCGCATGTAACAGAGTTCGAGAAGAGTTCTACATTTGTTCTTTATTCTAAGAAATAGGGCTTTTTATTTAATGATAAAAAAAAGACTTTTAGTTGTATTATCTTCGAGAATGGGTTAACAATTTTGAGTTTTGATGCTAAAAAAGTAGGAAGCACCCGAGAAAATCCTAGTTTTTCTCTCATTATTTTTTTGACTGTTGTGGTATTGTTAGATGGTGTTTGTATTGTTGTTGGTGGCTGTTATTGGTGGTGTTGGTATTTGTGTTTTTTGGTGGTGGTGTCGGTGGTCTTTGTGTTGGTATTGGTGGCATTGGTGGTGGTCTTGGTGGCATTGGTTGTGGCATTGGTTGTGGTGGTGGTGGTCCATCTGTTGCAATGGGTGGAAGATCTGTTGGGAGCTATTAAATAGGTCTTCAAACAGATTCCCCATCTGTTCCAACTGATGGGTTATCCGTTGGAGTTTTTGCTTGTAATGTGGCATAGAATAATTTATTGAAATTTCTCCACCTGTTGCAACAGGTGGAATTTCATTGGGGAGATATTAAATAGGTCTTCAAACAGATTCGGGTTTCCCATCTGTTCCAACTGATGGGTTGTCCGTTGGAGTATTTTTTTTGGTTATGTGGTAAGAATAATTTATTGAAATTTGTCTCACCTTTTTTTTTTAAATTATGCAGACATCAAATGCAATGTATTTTTTGTTTTTATTTTGTTTGTAGTTAAAAGATGTCGCCCAAAAGAAAAGAAACAGAAAATGGATCAACTTTCGATCACCAAACAAAAAAGGCTAGAGTAAAGATAAATTCGGAGGAACTTCCAGAACAATCTCAGTCAGGGCAAAATGAAGCCGAGGAAAGTGATAACTCCTCCTCACCAATGGGGAGTGAAATAATATCAAAATTCCAGAATGATTCTGTCAAAACCATTAGTATTGACAAGTTTCGAGTTGCGATGCCGATGAATAACCTTAATGCAGTATTTGGTGATTGTCACACCCCTTTTTTCAAACTCCAAAAGATTGGATTTTAAGGGTTGAAAGGGTTTTTGTTATTAAAGTGACAAAATGAAGATTTGTTCTGAAAAAAGATTATTTTTACATTTAAAAACTCAGAGTCTCCACTTGGCATAATCTAGTGTGCCAAGTCACCATTGGAAAATCCTTTTCAAAACGATTTTGACTCTCAAACTGATCCGCGAACAGAGATTCTAGCTAAGGAATTCTATTGACCGAGGGGAAGGTGTTAGGCACCTCTCGATCCCGTGGTTTGACCACGGTCGCTTGGTGGAGCGTATCGGCTAACTTGACACTAAGAATGTATAAACCACACAAAACACACAAAAAAACAATCAATCAAATAAACAAAATAAAACGAATCAAAAGTACAGTGTCCAGTCCAATTTATATAGTCCAAAATAGAAAAACGCAAAAATAAATACTATCTAACCTACACTAATCCTAACTACACTCTGGTGCTTTACCCGATGCCTCGGGCCTTGATCAAGATCCGCCTACGCCAACATGATACGTCGGGGCATTCCCCGGTGAATAAATACATCAATCTTCAGGGCATTCCCCGACTGAATGAATACATTTCAATCCGAAAACATAGACCAACACATTTCAACAAAACACTTTCATCCTAAATTTCGCCTACCTGCACCTACGGTTGCCTACCCACTCGACCGATCATGACACTATCAAGTTCGATATCAATGAATCAAATCAATGATACTTACCTTATCAACTTTTAACTTCCGCCCCCAAATCAAACTAAACCCCAAATCAAATCAGATTTTTCACCTACAGTGATTGACATGACCTTAACAGTGATTAACAATTAGATAATGATAATTAGAATTGCTTCAAACAAAATCACATAAATATCATCACCATCCAAAAACATTCACAAGAACAGAGATTAGAGGTATAGAATTGGACCTTCATCAATGATTTTATTCCAACACACAATCAATTGACAAGACAAATCCGCATGCCGAAGAACCTCGAATCAACCTCGACGAACCCCGAATCAACCTCGATATGTCCTTTTCTTTGGTGTGATGATTTCCGACAAAACCCTACAAGAATTGACCCAAAATTGGTCAAACTCGACTGATTCGAATTGGGTTTGGGTCAGAATCCAAAACTATCATTTTGTTAGAACTCCGGTGAGCTCCAACGTTGACCAAAACAAGCTGAAATAGATGGAAAATGAAGTTTTTCCGGCGAAGGGATATTGTTTTCGATCCTTCTCTCTCTTCTGTTTTTCTCTCTTTCTCACTCGATTCCTCACTCTCTCTCTCGATCTGGGTGTGTTCGGTGTGTGCGTCTATATATAGATAAAAAAAAATGGAGTTTTCTCCTGGAGAAACAATGGCTATCTAGGAGAAGAAAAACCCAATCTAATCCTCCTATATAATTATGTTCCCTATATATTTCTCCTTTTTCCCAGTCAACCCTTCGTTTGTCTCTCTCTCTCTCTCTCGTAGATTTCTCTCCCTCGTAGCTCTCTGTGTGTGTGATGATGGAGTGGTGTGCGTGAATTATTGTTGTGAGGTGAGGAAGAGTAATGTATATTCACTGGAATGGAAAAAATGGGTAGCAGGTAAATTTGGTTGTTGTGTTTGATTGGAATTATGAGTCGTGTGTGTTATTTTGTGTGTATGTGTAGAAGAGAAAATGGAGATGATGATGCGGGTTTTTATATTGTTCTTGTTCCCTGAAAACCCCAAAAAAAAAAAAGATTCCCCTCTTTTGTGTGTATATATCCAAAATATGGAGAAGAAGATGGTGACAAAATGGGTCCTTTTTTTTGTTAGGTGTTCCCGTGGGTCCTCCTTCTTTTTGTTGTTAATGTATTATGTGAGGATAAAAATGTGAGTTAGGGAGGTGGAAGTTTTTGATTGGGTAGGTTCTTAGGATAAGATAAATTAGTTAAAGGTATTGTTTTTGTTTATTTTTGTATTTTTGTGGGGAATAATTAAATGGGTGAGGGTACACGGTAGGATAAAGTAAAAATGGGTAAAAACGATATCGGGGAGGGATGAAATTAGGTGTCTACAGTGATCTTGTACTTAAATGTCAGTTAGGGAAATCTTTTGACGAACTTAGAAGTATTATGAAGAAGGAAAACATAGATGGACTTTTTAAGAAGAGCTGCTTTGCACACTTTCTTGAGCTGTATAGGTCCCGCCCTCTTCATTTTCCAATGATCATGGTATATGGCCTTTTCAAGCTTAGGATCATGTATACTGGGGATGATGGAGGTCCTAAGGAGGGCAGAAATAAGATGGATGAAGTCTGGATCAACTACTGTGGCATGCCGGTTTGTTTTGGATTGAAAGAGTTTGCCATTGTGACAGGCTTGAGATGCGATCATCTAGAAGAACCTGCCATCAAGAAAACACCCCACAAAGGGTCCAACAAATGTAAGGTAAAAAAGATGGGTTGTTGGGCATTGTTGGACCTAGCTACAAAGTGAAAGATTTGATAGCAGATCTCAAGAATAAAGACATACCAAATCACTACAGGGAGAAATTGTGCTTAGTTTGGTTTGTCCATTCCGTTTTATTGGCAAGAGACGTCAAGAAAGTCATAGAACGTGATTCGTCGGCGCTTGTTGATGATTTTGGGAAACTCAATGATTATCCCTGGGGCTACGACAGCTACTACTTGACTGTCAAATATTTATTGAAAGAGCTAAAGCCAAAGACGACCATATTATACGGCTTTCCTTGGGCTTTCATGGTAAAATTGATCACTATTTTTACTCATTCATTAATTTATATTGAATATACTTGTGACTTTTTTTTTCTTGCTTCCTGTTTACAATTTTTAGGCTTGCGCATGTGAAGCCATTCCTCCCCTCCGAAAGCATTTCATGGATTACCCGGATAAGGTTTCTCATCCAAGGATCCTTAGGTGGTTGGCTGCAGTAGAGAGCAGCAAAAAAAATATTAATAAGGCTGATCTCTTTAACCCTCTGGATGATGCAGTACGTCATCTTTCAACTAAAATAATTTGCCTCAAAGAAAGATATTGAAACAGATGTACCATCTATTGCAATAGATTACCCGTCAACTACAACTGGTGTAACAGATGGGTAATTTGTTGCAACAGACGATCCATATATTGCAATAGATTAACCATATGTTTCTTTGTTCTCTGAACCCTACTCAACAGATTACCCATCTACTGTAAATTATGCAACAGATGGGTATTCTGATGTAATATATTATCAATCTATTTCAATATACAGATCAGCTGTTGTGGTAGCTAGATCATCTGTTGCATACGTTGGCTGTGCTAACATAACCCAAGCCCCATGTAACCCAACTGACTGCAAATTATTATTATATGATTTAAATTTCTCCTATCATTTTTTTATAGGTTGTGCATCCTTGGATCGTGCCTACCATTGATGAGTTGGGGATGACTTCTTTTCTTACTCTGGGTCTTGTTGATACAAAAGAAGACCCAACGGTGAAGTTAATAAAGAATGAATTGGATGGAGCTATATCCATAAGAAGAGCAGTTAGGCAAGGTCAGTCTAATGTTGAAGCTCTTCACGACCTAACTCAAACTGCAACAGATCCGGGTGCTTCTTCTGGGGGTGTTGCTAGCGGAGTTGTTTGTTATGGTGGCATCCATCCTACTTCTGCTTCTGCTGCCAGTCGTGATATGAGCATGTTGGTGCTCAGCAAAAAATAAATATCTTTGAAAACACCCCTTGCACAGGTCCTCCTTCTCATCCCTACACCGGTCCCTCCTATCCTTACAGTGGTCTCTCTAACCCCTCCTCACCCTCTTGTTCTCATTGCAAATGCAAAGTGTACAAGAATAGAGAGGATAAACTCCTCGACAAGCTAAAGGCTATTGCTGAAGCTGCCGAGGAGTTGAAATACAGGAGGGGTTTCATACCATCCAACGAAGTGAGAGAGCTATCCACTCCTACAGTGAAGGTTAGGAGGAAGAGAAGAAAAACTAGACAAATTCTCTTCGTTCTGAAATCAGCAAAAATTATAACTCCCCCCGCTCCAATAGTTTTTGAAGTTTAGGGGCCACCGAAGAAGGTGGACATACTCGCAGTCCTTGGCAAGGAGAAGAAGAAGGAACTGGAAGAATTCATCAAGATGAAGGTTAAAAAAGAATACACCACGCATTCATTGCCGCCAAAGACTTCTCGAATATGAAAAATATGTGCGTGTGGTACAAGGACAAGGTAAGTTTACTTTTGCTAACCTACCCTTCCAATCTACTCCATGAAGAAGAATCTACGTAGTAGATGTGTAATCTGTTGCGAAAACTTGGTATTCTGTTGCAACATAATACACATCTGCTGCATAAATTGCGTTGGCTGGGTAACCTGTGAACTGATTCAGAGAACCCTCTGCATTGGATTCTTTCGACTGTGTTTTTATTCTTTACAATTACTAACCTATTTAAAAATTGTCTTCTTATACCACAGTATGTTGATGAAATTCTCTACCTCATGAGGGGCAGGCAATTAGCGTACCCGGATGCTTATGATGCTACCGATAGGATAATGGACCTCAACTTTTACAATAATTTCAAGGATAGGTACGCTAAACTCTGTAATATAGCTGATTTTAGTGGGCCAAAATTTGATCAGTTAGTTTCTACGTTCCAATGGGATGAATAAGCGATTAAATATATTAGAGGGAAGAAGCCATATCCATACGGCAAGAGCTGGACCAAGGCAAAGAGAATCCTTGCAGTCATGAATGTGGATGTCACCCATTTTCTCATCGTTTAGATACTACTATACGAGGGAAAGATTAAGGTTTATGACTGCAACTTACCTGTGTTCAGCGAGAAGACATTTTTAACCCACATGCAGCCACTATTGAAGTTGTTGCCCAAGTTGTTGACGCAGAGTAAGCTGATGGATCATTTGCCGGCTGAAGTCTTGGTGAAGGAATCATGGGTTTTTGAAGATCGAAATAAGAACATCTAGCTCCCAAAAAATACAAACGGTGTTGTGTGCGGGCCGTACTCACTTGCATACATCGAGTGTTTTCTGATCGGCACACAAATGATCGATGTGTGTGACCCGTTGTAGGAAAGATGCAATGGGTTTGGGCATATGGGGTACTAAATAAATGGTTAGAGCCCGTGTATAAAAAAGAACATGTACAATGACAGAGACGAACACGATAACAAATTTTTATTTCAAGCCAATTCACTATACATATAGGGGCAATAATTTTTATGTCTTGCAAAGTTGAATTTTTATAAAGCAACAGATTTTATATCTATCATAACAGATATAGTACCTGTTGTGATAGATTGATTATCTATTGGAATAGGTTGGTCATCTATTGCGTTATGCAGATGTTCCCCGTCCGTCTGTCGCAATAGATTATCGATTTGTTGCATCATATAACTTATCTGTTGCAAATGATTGGTAATCTGTTGGAGTAAATCAAAAAAGTAGGAAGACCTATTATATAATTTCAAGCAGATGACCAACGTGTTGCATCTCATGTTGCAACATATGTCTAAATCTGTCTGATAAGATATATCTTTTGTTACAGCAGATGTATTATCTGTTACGATATTTGAATCTAGTACTCCATTCAATTAACAAGTTCAAAACTCAAAATTAATTATATTCATAGACAGAGTAAAATAAATCGAAGCCTTCAGAAATTATATGAAATAACTCAACAAATAAATGAAATATAAAAAATTATTATGAGTACAAACGATCTACTCTACAAATAAATCAACAAGTTAAACCAAGGAGGATAGATTATTACATTGACGGACTCAAGCTATAAAGATCTAATCAATATGGCTAAGTTGTTCTTCATCCAGTGCTATGGAATTCGGCTTTGGTCGTCATGGATTTTTAATGTTGGTTGCATATGGCTTCTGAGCTTTCGCTTCACCATATTTTCATAAAAGAGCAGCATATCTTTTGCGGAGTAATCCGGCATCAAGTCCATCATTTGGTACTTATAATCCATCGCTCAAATACTCAGCATGGGCGGCAACAAAAGGACCGCAATCCCTGCGTTATAAAAAATAGATAATCCATATCTTGCAGTTCAGGCAAGCATTATGAAATTTGTGAAATAAAACTAAATCATGACACTTAAACTTACAGGCTACCAATGGTTTGTTGACCAATTCCATCAACATATTGTACATCAAATGGATTAGCCATTTTATCCTGGTATGCTTCAATCGTCACCAATCAGTACGAACCTTTTGATTTAAAAAGCCACTCATATCAAGGTAAGTAGGCAATATTTTGGCCAGCTTTTGTATCTCAGACGACAGCCCGAAATATCTCCTTCATGACATCGAGTCATAAACTCTGATGCGCCTCTCTTTTAGAACGACGACAGCCAACACCCAATGGAATTCATCACCACAATTGATTGGGATCTACACTTCGTAGACCAAATGTCAAGGTAAGCCAGCCGGAATGCTAAAACCTTTGATGATGTTGATTAAGCATTCCTCATTTTGGAAAACTTCCAGATGCTGTTGACAATACTTATCGTAGGCATTATTGATATAAACTTTGTACAAATAATTGCCTGTTGTGTATCTGTACTGTTCTTGTTTTTGCAACTTAGCCTTCTTTCGGAAGTAGTAAAAAATGACATCGATGTGCTGCACATATTATCAAATATTTTGGATTACGTGACAAAAAAATTAATACGCAGATGCAATTAAATAAAGTATTAGTTAATAGTAATATGTATGGTCTTTAAACCTCATCATTCCAGCAAGTTTGGGGCTGTAACATCAAATAGAACCAATTCTTCGTTTCGGGATGTGCAACAACAAAGCCGAACATATCAAAACCAAGACTCGATTCGTTCACTTTGTAGCGCTCGTCATTTTATTTTCTACACGATGATTTATATGTGTTAATGTCAGGTTCTTACAACAAGAATTGTATAAACCAATATCCATAAAATTGATTTATGCACGTGCCGGTATGATGCTTTAACAGCCTATCGGCAATCCATTCTGAATAGTCGTTGATCAACTGTGTTAGTTTTTTTGGAGCCTCATTCGAGATGTTGAACCCTTCAAACGGGTAATTCTTCCGTTCTCCCAAACTGATAGGCTCCACTTTTTCTTCATCTTTGGAAGCAGTTGATGGATTATCAACTGTCATATTATGCTCTTCGGCAGTAGCTGTGACATCCACCTGGAAAGCTAAAATTGTCAATGCTAAGTAGAGATATACAACAAATTTTCCATCTATTACAATAGATGAGTCTTATGTTGCATCAGATGGATTATCTGTTGGGATAAATTCGAACAAGTAAATTAGAGCAGTACGATAATTTCAAACAGATGACCCATCTGTTGCAACATAAGACTCATCTGTTGAAACAGATAACGAATCTAATGCAACAGGTTAGACAACAGTTGCAACAGATGTATATATCTGTTTGATAATTTTCAGCAGATGTATCATCTATTGAAACAGATATGTGCTTGTTTGTTTTTTGGAACAGATGATGTACATTCATCTTCTTCAGCTCATGCTGCTCTTCTGTGGCCCTTGCACACTAAACATCAGTGCAAGACAAAGACAGAGGCGTTGCAATCTTTCTTTATTTTTTTATGATTGATGATGCTTGGGAAGCGTCTTTCCTTCTCCTCTTAGCTGCCTTGATCTCTAGTGGAGTGTCTGAATATGAACTCCTCTTTGATGGAATGACACCCCTCTTAGATGTCATTTTATTTACAGAAGCAGTTAGTGCATTAATAGCATTAATCACTCCATCATGTTTCGCCTTGCATTCTTGACAGTTACATGAAGAACATTCGCTAGATACGGCAAAACCTGGAGAAAAATCTATACAACCATTATGATCATAATCATAATGGCTTGTTGTTTCAAAAATTGTAAGAGGAGCATCATTGGCCCCACCCTCAAAATTTGTTTTTCTTGTGATGGTTGTTGCTCTAAACAATTCCATTTTTATTCCATCAACGACCTTAGGGTCCGATAAAGTTTGCACAGATCGTAAAGTAAGAAAAACTGGCATCTTCAACTCTCAGTTGGTCAGAACAAGCCACGGATGGACAATCTAAAATAAATCGGTACATATATTAAGAATAATGATGAAATCATTTAGTCATTAATTAAAATAAAAATTTGATTAGAATTGGACTTACTGCTTCCTTGGGGGGATTGAAAAGATCAAGAAATTTTATATTTTTATCGATTTTGACCGACAACCATCTCAGAATTCTTGGACAGGAAACTTTTTTCTGGTAGTTCACTTGTTGTCTCAAATAAGGAATGAATTCAAATGCCCAAGCCTATAATATAACGCCAATAAATCAAAAGCATTATTGAATAAAAAATGATGAATCATATAATGATAAAAGAATATTTAACATGAAGGCCTATGGAAAACCATATAAGTTGACTGTTTTTGGCGTTAACAGAGTCAACAAATATTCGACAGTCATTTTAAAGCTTTCATAACCACAAGAATAGCTGCTAAATGCCTCAATATCCTTCGAGAGATTTATTAAGCTGAGGCTTATGTTGTTGTTAACGTCTCTCATCCAACGAACATTATGTACAAACCAAACCAAGCACAATGATTGCTTATACTTCTTTCAAAGTCCTTTACCTTTCAACGCTTCAATCAAATTTTTGTTTTGAAGCTTGGACCATTAATGGACACCAGGTCATCATGATCACTTGACTTGTTTTTTCCTTTTTTGGGTGTGCGAGGTGTTTTTTTTGGGTCAGAGTAGGTATAACTTGAGAAGAAGAAGGAGGATAACATTTTAGTTCGGTAACTATGGCAAACTCCTCCCAACCAAAACAAATAGGCATTCCATAATAATTTATCCACACCTCATCCATCTTATCTTTGTTTTCATACATAAACCTGCGCTTGAGAAGATCATATATCATTTTCATCTGAAAATGAGCATTGTTGTCCTCCGGCAAATCAAGATATTGCCCAAAACAGCTTTCCCTGAAATAAGAATCCAATTTTTGTTCTCGAAGTATTTTTCTAAAGGCATAGAAAGATTTTCCCATGATTGACTTAACCACGAGATCACTCGTTAAATCTGTGGCACCATCGCACTGCATTCTCACAGGATAACGATCAATGTTGAAGGTTTTGACCAACTTTTCGACGAAAGGGCTATTAGCATTTGGATCATCTCTTTTGAAAGATTCCTTCTCCCCGTGTTCATTATTTTATGCTCCTGATTGAGATAACGTTTGTAAAGCAAGCTCATAGAGTGGTGGATGTAGTTGAGCTACTGCACTTGTTCCTTTACTTGGACTTGATTCAATTTTTTTTTTGGAAGCCATGTTATCTTAAATTAACAAGAACATAACATAGATTATAATTGATTAATGCATAACAGTAATATAACAGTTTCAATAGATAACTAATCTGTTGCACCAGGTATGTTATCTATTGCAACATATAATCAACCTGTTGCAACGGATGAGTAATCTGTGGGAACCATAAAAACAACACTATCTGTTGCACCTGGTATTTTATCTGATGCAACACATAATTGACCAATTGCAATGGATGAGTAATCTGTTGGAAACCATAAAAACAGATCACTAATCTGTTGCACTAGGTATTTTATCTGTTGCAATATATAACCGACCTGTTACAACGGATGAGTAAACTGTTGGAAAGAATAAAAATAGATCACTA
>NW_025887532.1:0-3922 GCF_002878395.1 Capsicum annuum
TGATGCTATTAATTAAGACTATAAATGGTAAACCCTAACCATTTAATTTAACCCTTATATTAATCACATAAGTAAATAAATTGTCATCTTGACCCCTTAGCTTATTAATTAAATTAACTATCTAAATTACTCAAAATTTCTAATATATTCTTAAACTTCATTTGTAGCCCCATAAAAATAAATCAAATATAAAAATTGACTAAAACGTACATCCCCGCCCCATTGAAAATACTATGACACTAATCCGAGGTCATCTCGATCAAAGGTTGACAATTATTGGGTTTAACTTTCTCAAACTCAATAACCCCATAAATGACTTAAATTACTTCCGAATAAATCAGGAATCAATACTATTCATCACCGTAAGTAAGAAATCATGTATACCGACTACGACGAAAGCTAAAATAAGGAAGATGAGAAAATTTCAAAAACGGCCAGAAGGGTCGTTACACGAATACACTTAGTTAATCATTTAATTACTATAAGATTAATTGAAATTGTAAGTGAACTCATTAATTCATCTTTAATTTTAGTTAAATCAATATAGCTATTACTAATAATGACTTAATTTGAATCATTTCAAATAAAATTGGTCAATTGATCATTTACTCAGGACGAGACACTTAGTTGACCACGTAATTACTATGAGATTAATTAAAATCGTAATTGAACTTACTAATTCATCTTTAATTTTAGTTCAATCAGTATAGTTATTTCTAATGATGGCTTAGTTTGAATCATTTCAAATAAAATTCGTAAATTGATCACTCTACTCGGGACGATCACACTTAGTTGATCGTGTAAATACCATGAGATTAATTGAAACTGTAATTGAACCTATTAATTCATATTTAATTTTAGTTAAATCAATTTAGTTATTACTAATAATGGCTTAATGAATCAATAGATGACTAACATGTTGCAACAGATAAGTAATATGTTGGAAATGACCAAATAGATAAAGACATCTGTTGAAAATGACCAAACAGATATAGATATCTGTTGCAACAGATGACTAACTTATTGCAATAACTTACTGATCTATTAAAAATTATCAAATAGTTATAGCAACTATTGCAACAGATGACTATGTTGTTGCAACATATGACTCATTTGTTGGAAATTATCAAATAGACAGGATATATGTTGAAAAGCAATTTAAAATACTAAAGCTCAAATATTTTTAGGAGAACTCAAACGTTTGTCCCTTTGTCTAAGGTCTTGTCTTAAAGACTTGTCTTTAATTTTAATTAAATTAATTTAGTTATTATTAATAATTGCTTAATTTGAATCAACAAATGAGTAACTTGTTATAAACATCTGTTGAACCAGATGACTAACTTGTTGCAACAAATAGGTCATCTATTGGAAAACAATTAAAATACTAGAGAACTCAAATATTTTTAGGAGAACTCAAATATTTGTCCCACTGTCTTAAAGATTTATTTTTAATTTTAGTTAAATCAATTTAGTTATTACTAATAATTGCTTAATTTGAATCATTAGATGACTAACATATTGCAACAGATGATTCATTTTTTAGAAATTATCAAACAGATAGAAAATCTGTTGTAACAGATGGGCCATCTATTCGAAAGCAATAAAAATATTAGGAAACTTAAATGTTTTTAGGAGAACTCAAACATTTGTCCCCTTGATCCGTTTTTATTTGATGTATGGTATACTACTTTTGTCTTCTTTACCTGTGTTGATGAACTTTTTCATGTGTTTCACTTATTCATTGTGCCCCTATTGAAATTTTTGGAATTTTTTAGGTTAAATTTTATTCGTATATCTCTTGACATTACTTCAGAGGTGATTTTGTAAGTAAAATTATTATTTTTGTTGAATTTCAAATTTGGTATATCTGTTACTATTACAATGGATAGAACCTACAATATAAATCCAACATATGAGTCATCTGTTGCAACAAATGATTCACCTATTGCAACAAATGATTCACCTGTTGCAACAGATGACTCATATGTTTGGATTTATGTTATAACACAATAATACGAATCCAACAAATGAGTAATTTGTTGCAAGATATGACTCATCTGTTGCAAAAGATTACCCACATATTGTTGCAACATATGACTTACCTATTGCAATTGATAAGTCATATGTTGCAACAGATTACTCATCTGTTGGATTCACGTTATATGTTTTATCCATTTTCGAACAAACAACAGTAGCAGATATACCCAGATGAGAAATTCAACTAAAAATTATAATCTTACTTACTAAAATCACCTAAGTAACACACACTAAGAACATCAATATTTACCAACAACTTCAATATTGTACCAACAAAAATAACAAAAAACATCAAAAAAAAAAAAACTAACAAGTACCAACAAATCAATAGTTGTTTGTTAGATTTGGTCACAAAAATGCCTCTGAAAAAAATTAAAATTCAACTCTCGCTATTTTTACAATAATGTTCGACAGCAAGAACTACAGTAACAATTAAAAAAAAATATTTCACTCCGAAACGAGAAGAAAAGAAATACCACAAATTAGGGTATTCTTGAATTTCCATTGTAAATTTAAGCAACAAATATTGAAATAGTTAACTCATACTAGAAAAGAAGCTAACTTAAGTTCTTCGTTTTCTTCATAACTAAAAAGCTCGAATATTTTATCTGTGAAAATTGAAAGGAAACGACGAAGAACTCGAAGTTGTTGTCGCCGGAGAATGTTGTCACGTCGACTGACGGTTGAAAGTAAAAAAGAAATGGGCAAGAACTCAAAACTATTTGTCACCAGAGGTCTAAGTTGCAGAAGATTGAAGGGAGAAATTTAGAAAGTTGTTGGTCCGGGAAAAGTTAGAGAGAGAAACTATCGAGCGAAAGAGATGAGAGAAGATTGATTTGCAAAGAGAAGAGAGTTTTGTAGGTGTGGTTGATTTGTATTTTTGAAAAAATTAGAAAGTTATGAAAATATTAATCAAGTTCACAGTTAGCATAATCAAGTTTCTTAATTAAGTTTGACCTTTAAGTTGGTTAATGTCACTAATCCTTCTTTCAAAACTTAAATGACATCTTTCCTTCAATTTTCTCTAGTATCATGTGAACAATATGTCTATATTTTTGTATTTTATGGTATTATAATTAAATATTTATTTTATGGGATAACTACATATTTTAGCAAACGTAGACTCCTAATTACCTATTTAGTCTAAGTTTTAATTAATTACAATTCATAGCCCCCTATTGTCTATTAAGTATTCCTAATTACAATTCATAGCACCTTTCATGTATTTTCTCTCTTTTTCTATTTTCTATTATTCTCCTCTTTTTTCTTTTTTCTTTTTTTCTTCATTTTTTCTTTTCCTTTTTTTGTTGTTTTCTCTTTCTTTCTTCTTTATTCACTTTTTTCTTTTTCTTTTTCTTTTTTTTTTCTTTTTCTTGTTTTCCCTTTTTTTCTTTTTTTTTTTTGTATTTTTTCACTATTTTCTATTACTCTCCGTCTTTTTTGTATTTTTTTCTCTTTCTTTTTTTTCTTTTTATTTTTTCTCCTTCTTTTCATTTTTGCGAAATAGCAAACACAAATACAAGTGCGAACTATAAAATACAAATACAAGTGCGAACTATAACATATAAATACAAGTGCGAACTATGAAATACAAATACAAATGCGAACTATAAAATACAAATACAAGTGCGAACTATCATTTGTATTTTATAATTATTGAAAAGAAATGATTGTTTTTCTTTCTACAAATACTTGTTTGTATTTATTGATACAAGTTGTATTTATTGATACAAATAAATACAATTTAAATTTTTATACAAATACATCTTGTATTTGTATTTGTAAAATCATTTGTTTCATTTGTTTGTAATTGTATTTATATCAAGTGATATTTATTTATTTACAAATACAAAACGGTACATTTGTATCAAATAATATATTACAT
>NW_025887533.1:0-4047 GCF_002878395.1 Capsicum annuum
TTGTCCTAGTTTTCAGATAGATATTTGTTTCAGTCATGTAGTAGAGATTTCGCAGACATTATAGAGATGTTGTGTTGAGATTGTGGGACGTTATTCCCTATTATTACATTGCATGATTCTTGACCATGTTTCCGTTATATTGTGTACCTTTCACATTTCTTTTATCATATGAATTGTGTGCATGATTACCAGTCAAATAGGGGTGCTTCGGGCTTCATTGTTTAGAATACTCATCATGGCCAGGGCCCGGTTTGGGTTGTGGCAAACTTGGTATGAAAGCACGGTTCATGGTCCCAGGGTTTCTACAAAATCGCGTCGGGTAGAGTCTTATTTATGGGTGTGTAGCAGGCCACACTTATAACAAGGAGGCTGGCAGGCATTTAGGGAATGTTTCCCTTCTTTAATATTTAGTTCATGCTTCAAAGTTTGAACTTTCCCCTAATCAATGATCACTTGTATTTCAGAAACACAATTATGCCTCCACATCGTATCATCGATTAGAATGCTTAGGAAGATAAGGTCCGTCTTATCCATAGGATGCAGACCCGAAATGGGGCTCACACTCCAGAATTTTTCCCTACTCCTGGAGTCCCTGCAGTCCCAACCAATCCACCTCGAGCTCCGCAAACTAATGTCTACCATCCCCAACTACTCAAGGAGATATTTCAAATATAGAATTTAGACGGTCTATTCATATACTGACATAGTTGGTTGCTAACCAGGCTCAATGATCGAAAGATGTTGGGTTTGCATTTGTTACATCTGAGGCTACTAGACTCGGGCATTTCATGAAGATTAACCCACCTAAGTTCACTAGCACCAAGGTAGAGAAAGATCTACAAGAGGTAATGGGGTGTAACTAGTAACTTTAAGGTAATGCATATGGATGAGTTTGATGGGGTGTAACTAGTAACTTATCAACTCAAGGATGTTGCGAATCAATGGTATGCTGACTAGGAGGATGCAAAAGGTATGAGTGCTGAGCCAACAGTTTAGGCAAATTTGTGGTAGCTTTTCTTGATCGATTCTTTCCTATGGAGTTGAGGGGGCCAAAGCTGAAGAGTTTATGAATCTGAAGCAGGGCAGTATAGGTGTCCAAGATTACACTTTGATGTTTAATAAACTAGCCCCCTATGCACCAGAATTGACTAGTAATATGAGAGCCTGGATAAGGAAATTTGCATCTGGCCTTGCTGATAACCTGGTACTTGAGTGCCAGGGGGCTATGTTGAACAAGGAGTTAGACTTTGCTCGACCAACCATTCATATGCAGAAGATAGAAGAGAAGAAAATGAAAATTTCAGAAACAAAAGAAAAAGACAGGCAAGCAAAGAGATCCAAAACCGCGGATTAGAATCATAGCCAGCCACAGAGCGGCAACTGGGAAATAGATTGCAAAATAAGAAGTCATGGAGTAATGCATATTATGATGCTAGCACCCCAGCGCTCGGACCACCAGCAGACAGACGATTTCAGAGTTCCCAGACTTATTATAGATCGAGAGTCTTAGATAATAAGTCGCAGGAGAGTGTAGCCCAACAGCGCCGTACTTATCCACGATGTGAGATTTGTAGGAGGAATTACCAGGGAAGTGTTTTTTTTAGGGGAAACATTGTTATACTTGTGGCAAAGTGGGACATCTTCAGAAAGAATGCCCTTCTGCTGGAGGAAATGTGGGGGGGGACTAAACCTCAAGCCTCGTTCACGACTCCTCCTCATAAGGGTGCCCTTTCAGTTGCCGGGAACAGTCACAACTGGTTATATGATTTGACCAACTGCCAAGAGGCGGAAGTTTCCCCAGATGTTGTTACCGGTATGTTACAAATCTTTTCCCGTGATGTTTATGTGTTACTTGATCCTGGGTCTACATTATCTTATGTGACCCCCTATGTGGCTGTTGGTTTTGGGTTCGAGCCCGAAGTCATTAAAGAACCCTTTACTGTTTCCACTCCTGTAGGTGATTCTATTATTTCTAGAAGGGTTTATAGAAATTGTGATATGTCTATTCATAGTAGGGATATTGTGGCCGACCTTATAGAACTTGATATGGTAGATTTTGATGTCATTCATGGGATGGACTAGCTCCATTCGTGTTATACCACCCTTGATTGAAGAACCCAAAAGGTCACTTTTTCTTTTTCGAATGAGACACCAATTGTATGGGCTGGGAGTTCTGTGGATCCTAGAGGTCACTTTAACTCTTCTCTTAGAGCTCGAAAGCTTATCTCCAAAGGCTATATGTACCATCTAATCGGAGTAAAATATTCGAGAGTTGAAAATCTTCTTTTAAGTCAGTCCCTGCAGTGAATGAGTTTCCAGAAGTATTTCCCGAAGATCTCCCAGGGATACCACCTGATAGGGAAATAGATTTTGGCATTGATGTGTTACCAGACACCCGTCCTATTTTTATTCCATCATATAGAATGGCTCCCGCGGAACTGAAAGAGTTAAAAAAGCAGCTGGCAGACCTTCTAGATAGGGGTTTTATTCGCCCCAGTATGTCCCCTTGGGGTGCACCTGTACTTTTCTTGTGAAATAAAGACGGTTCCCTTCGTATGTGCATAAACTATCGTCAGCTAAGTAAGGTAATGATTTAAAACAAGTAACCTCTTCCTAGGATTGATGATCTTTTTGATTAGCTTCAGGGTGCTAAGTATTTTTTGAAAATAGATCTTTGTTCGGGTTATCATCAGTTGAAAGTTAGGGAGTCAGACGTTCCCAAGACAGCCTTCCAAACCTAGTATGGTCACTACGAATTTCTAGTCATGTCCTTCGGGTTGACTAACACCCCCGCAACCTTCATGGATCTTATGAATAGAGTGTTCCATCAGTTTCTTGACTAGTTCATCATTATATTTATTGATGAAATTCTGATCTATTCTAAGAGTAAAGAGGATCACACCAATCACCTGCAAATTATTTTTCAGACCCTTAAGGATCATTAGTTATACGCCAAATTTTGTAAGTGTGAATTCTGGTTAGATGCTATTGCCTTCCTGGGGAATATTGTTTCCAGTGATGGAATAAGAGTGGATCCCCAGAAAGTTGAAGCAGTGAGAAAATGGCCCATACCCATGACTCCAATCGATATTCGGAGCTTCTTAGGTTTGGCGGGGTATTATAGAAAGTTCATAGAGAGTTTTTCTTTCATAGCTTCTCCGCTTACTAAACTGACTCAGAAAAAGATGAAGTTTATGTTGTCTGACTTATGTGAAAATTGTTTTGAGATGTTGAAGGACAAGCTAACTACTACTCCTGTTTTGACCCATTTTGGGGGTGTAGATGATTTTGTAGTTTGTTGTGATACATCTCGTGTGGGACTTGGTTGTGTATTGATGCAGTGTGGTAAGGTGATAGATTTTACATCCAGGCAGTTAAAGGTGCATGAGTGCAATTACCCCACTCATGACTTAGAGATGGTAGCCGTGGTGTTTACACTTAGAATCTGGAGGCACTATCTCTATGGAGTGCATGTTGATATTTATACTGACCATAAGAGTTTGTAGTATGATTTCTCACAGAAAGAAGTAAACCTCAGGTAGAGGCATTGGATGGAGCATTTGAAAGACTATGATATGAGTCTGCATTACCATCCGGGCAAGGCAAATGTTGTAGCCGACGCCCTCAGCAGGTTGTCTATGGGCAGTCTTTCTCATGTAAAAGAAGGAAAGAAAGAGATGGTGAAGGATATTCACCGCCTTACAAATCTAGGGGTGCGACTCTTAGATTCCAAAGATGGAAGGGTGATTGTTCATGAGTTATCTAAGTCATCCCTTTGTACTGAATTTAAGGAGAAGCAGCTTGAAGATCCCATCTTGATGCAAATCAAGAAAGATGTGGGTCAACAAAAGGTTATGTCATTTGAAATTGGTGGTGATGGTATTCTGAGATTTCAGGGTAGGATGTATGTTCCGAATGTTGATGGGCTACGGGAAATAATCCTTAATGATGCGTACACTACGAGGTATGTTGTTCACCTAGGCTCTACTAAGATGTACCATGATCTGAAAACCTTGTATTGGTGGAATAACATGAAATGTGATGTAG
>NW_025887533.1:4147-73842 GCF_002878395.1 Capsicum annuum
GTGGGTCAACAAAAGGTTATGTCATTTGAAATTGGTGGTGATGGTATTCTGAGATTTCAGGGTAGGATGTATGTTCCGAATGTTGATGGGCTACGGGAAATAATCCTTAATGAGGCGTACACTACGAGGTATGTTGTTCACCTAGGCTCTACTAAGATGTACCATGATCTGAAAACCTTGTATTGGTGGAATAACATGAAATGTGATGTAGCTGATTTTGTGTCCAAGTGTTTGAACTATCAACAAGTGAAGGTAGAACACATAAGGCCATGTGGTACTTTCCAAGAGATAGCCTTTCCTTTATGGAAGTGGGAGATGATAAACATGGACTTCATTACAGGACTTCCGAGATCGTGAAACCAATATGATTCTATATGGGTGATTGTAGATCGGTTGACAAAGTCAGCCCACTTTTTGCCTGTAAGCACTAATTATTCGGGAGAGGGTTATACTAAGATTTACATTGATAAGATAGTTCGGTTGCATGGGGCACCAATGTCCATTATATCCGATAGAGGTACACAGTTTTCATCTCAGTTCTAGAGATTTTTTCAGAAGGGTTTACATATACAAGTGAATTTGAGCACAGCTTTCCACCCTCAAATGGATGGGTAAGCTGAGCGTACCATTCAGACCCTCGAAGATATGTTGACGGCATGCGTTATTGATTTCTAAGGTAGTTGGGTAGATCACCTGACACTGGTTGAATTCACTTACAATAATAGTTACCATGCCATCATCAAGATGGCTCCTTTTGAGGCTCTGTATGGGAGAAGATGTAGGTCTCCGATAGGATGGTATAAAGTGGGTGAGACCCAGTTATATGGGCCTGATCTTGTTCATCAGGCGATGGAGAAAGTGAAGATCATTAGAGAACGACTCAAGACTGCTCAGAGTTTTCTGAAGTCCTATGCTGATATTCGAAGAACAGAACTAGAGTTTAAAGTTGGTGATTGGGTGTTTCTTAAGGTTTCTCCTATGAAAGGAGTTATGCGGTTTGGAAAAGGGGAAAATTGATCCCTCGCTATGTAGGGCCATCTCAGATTTTGAGAAAGATTGGTTCCGTTCATCCGATATTCCATGTATCCATGTTAAAAAAATTCATTGGAGATCACTCTTTGGTATTGCCAGTAGATTTTGTCAAAGAGACAGATTCCTTGTCTTACGAAGAAGAGCTGGTTGAAATTTTAGATCGCCAAGTTTGAAAACTTAGGAGCAAAGAGATAGCCTCAGTAAAGGTTCTGTGGAGGAATCAGAAAGTCGATGAAGCAACTTGGGAGTCAGAAGATGACATGAAAATTAGATATCCCAATTTGTTTGCTTTGATGGAGGATAAGACAAAAGGTACTATTCCTATCTTATCTTTCCTAGTCCTTTATTATTCTTGAAATCGTGTCTGTCTGTGTCCTGCATCATAATTCGGGGACAAATGGTCCTAAGGGGGGGATAATGTATCGCCCCGTATTTCGAGCTACAATATAGACCATGATTCCGATGTGTTGATATGTCCCGAAGCCATAAAATCCTATGCCAATATGGCATGTTAATTATTTGTGTAGCATTTGAATCCATTCAAGCTTGAATTTAGACCATAGAGGTCCTTCAACTCAAGGATGATTTGAAACTATTTCGATCGACTAAGTTTTAGTAGATGTAGTAAATTATGTCAGCTTCTATCGACCATAACTCTCTGTATATGTCAAATTAGGGAGCCTACTATGTGTTAAATGATAGGTCTTCAAGTTAGCTTTCCAGCGATACCAATTTTGCCAAAATTCGACACCCAAGCAAGAAGTTATGGCCTTTCAAAAGTGATATAAGTTGCCTAACCAATCGCCCATGGCCACTGGAAAGCATAGGCGATAGCCTAGGCGGCACCTATGTAAACATAGGCGATAGCCTAGGCAGTGCCTATGTAAACATAGAAGATGAAATGCGCGGCGCCTATGTAAAGGTTTCAATTGACTTAAACACTCCGTTTTGGTGGAAAATGGTCCTTTTCCACCCTTACTTAGCCCTAAAACACGAAATTCTGTTCCAAGGACCCCAAAATACAGCTTCATTCATCAAAAGTGCTCAAGGATTCTCCTTAGGGTTTCAAAATAAAAACCCAAATAGTTCAAGATTCGACCGTAGGTTTTTGAAGATAATAACATATTTGGAATCACCAATCCATAAGCTCCAAGAAACATCTATTATCTTTGGAAATAGAGGTACGTGGGGTTATCTCAAAAATCTCATGGGCTTTAAAAATTCATGTTTTCAAAATGGGGGTTTTGAAATTATTAATATGATTATGTTTTAAACTTTTTATGATATTGATTTAGTCTTTAGGCCTGATTCCAATGTGATTTGATATATTATATATGGATATGCATGTGTTTCATAATGATGATAAATTAAGAGCATGATTTATGCAGAACCCCTCTCTTGATATGATATTGTTTTAAATTTTCACATGATATGAATCGTTTGAAATAATCTTGAAATACATGTCATGAAATATCTTTAAAATGTCATGATTTGGATATGGTTTTTGACTATCAAACAGAGTGTTGTTTTGTTTATGTTGAAATATGTTGCATATGATAATTGAATGAAGAGAATGGTATGATACTGATGACTTGCAAGTCGGGTATGGCAATACCCTACAGAGTATGAAATGTAAGTGATTTGAACAAAGTTTGAATGCATTGATTTTCATGAGAAAGGTGGATGCCCGAAGAAGGCGTTTGAGTGAAAGAGCTCATCGCTTGAAACCGCAGTTGCCGATGCGGGTCATATGATATTGTATCCTACATGGGAGGATAATAAAATAATTGGGACATCTCACATAGGGGGATTCCCTGTGTTGTACTCACATGGGGCGTATACCGGCTCCAAATCCTGGCGGCTACTTATATTGGAGGCTTGGCCGCCGAGCACCAGAGGTGGATTCCACATAACCATAGAATTACAATTGTAAGGTATTCCACCTAGCTCAATATCATTACATTGGTATTGAAAACTATTACATTATGCCCATGTGTTTTCTAATAATTTGATATGAAATTGCTTTATAATGCCTCTCACCTATATTTTGTAAAAATATTATGTTATGTTTTGATTTCTCTGCGTGCCAGTACTTTTGTATTGAACCCTTCTCCTTCCAGGTTTGGAGGCATAGTCTAGGGGTCTAGACAACCAGTAGATTCCTTCCGACAGATCGCAGAATAAAGTGGTGATCGTTCTATATTTCCGAAGGCCTGATGTGTGCTGTTTAATTTAGAATTTATTAGTTTTGGGTCTACTGGGGGCCTTGTCCCAGTTTTCAGATAGATATTTATTTCAGTCATGTAGTAGAGATTTTGCAGACATTATAGAGATGTTGTGTTGAGATTGTGGGACATTATTCCCCATTATTACTTTCGCATGATTCTTGAACATGTTTCCGTTATATTGTGTACCTTTCGCATTTTTTTTATCATATGAAATATGTGCATCATTACCTGAAAGATAGGGGTGCTTCGGACCTTATGGTTCGGAATACTCATCACGGCTGGGGCTCGGTTTAGGTCGTGACATATTTTTAGGCCTAAATCCAGGTACTCAAGATGTTTCCTTTGATTTTTGCACTAACTACAATAGCTAACCACAACAATAACCCTAAATATGCATGGATTTAGCATTCATCAATGCTATTTCAGGTCAATTTCTAAAAACAATTTCCAAGCCTAAATAAAATATTAAAAATGAGGGACTTGATACTACATACCGAGTTAGATAATGTAAATATGTTGAAATGCACAACTTTGTTACTCACACCTAGTTGTATTTGAATCGAATTTTAGAGAATTTTGGATAAAGAGTGTGGGGGATGAATGGTAAATGGATGATCTTTTGAAACTGCATTGATCGCGATTGCGGTCAAATATCCGCAATCATAGTTAGATGTATCTGAATATGGACATGCTGCAACAACAATCATGGTGACATGGGCTATGATCGCAGTAACTAACACGATATCTCTATCCCTCTGCATTATCCTGCTCAATCCAAACATGACAATTCCACATATTTTCTTTTTCAAGTCTAATCAACACTCCGTACAGCACCACAATTTCATTGATTATGTATACACAAAAACAAAAATAAAATCTACTCAATCTTGCATAAATAAAAGGATACGAGCCCCTTTCGTGGCTTGATGGGTTGCATCCCATCTTTTGTTGTAAGATACCCCTCCTACTATTTTTTGTGTTTCCACAAAAGATTTGAATCTCCGTCTAAACTTTCTCTCACTATGAGTTTAGCGGCAGAGGGACAGAAGATTCAAATCTTCCAAGGTAAAGCTAGATAGTTGTGGGGTCATGATGATGAAGCTTTTGTCTCACCACTTTGAAAAGTTTAACCTTTTACCCAATTTTACATCAAATTTTTTATTGGCTCCTTGGGTAAAGTTGGGAACAACTATATACCACTAGTATTACATTGGAAGTTTAGTTCTTTGGCATTTGATAGTGGGGTTTCTATGTGCTCTTTTGGGATGCCAAACTACAAAACATAGGGATGGAGACCCTTCTCTCAAAAATTCATCATTTGCTTAGGTGGAATGACTTTCAGTAAATCCACCAAGAATAACGTTTAAAAATGGTTCAAATGGGTCCTATTCCTTAATTCCAAAATTGTATCCATCTTAGTATTCTCACCCAGGATTGGGATAGAGTCATCACAAGAGATTTGCTTGGCATCCTTTTTTGACTCTAGCACATTTTCCTTAACCTTGACATCTTGAACAATATTTGGGTTGATTGTTTGGAAAATTACCGAGGACTTTTCACTACAAAGAGAATTATTGAACACATAGCTTTGGTTCTCTGGTTGTATCACCTCCTCTTGGGAAGTGGTAAAGGTGATGGTATTTATAAGATTTGTTTCCTTGCACATTTCATCTATCTTGGCGATCTCATCTTTACATGCCCCCATGAATTGATATATGCCTTGAACATTCTCCCCCATTGTAGTTACCCAATCAAAAATAGTTTGAAGTATTTTTTCAAAACTATTAGACTCAGCATGTCATTCTTCCCATGTCGTATCATGATATCTATCAACTTCATAAGAAGAACTAGCACTTGGGTTTAATATATAGGGAGGGAGAATTTGGTAAATCACTCTAATGTCCATCTCGACCGTCACTCAAAGAACATTCATACTTTTAATAGGATCAAAATAGTGCTTCCATCTCTCTTTGGGGAGCATATCTATAATCTCGCCTAAAGTGGGGTTCATCATAATATGGACATTAATTGTCAAGATAGGTTTTCCAACAACCAAAGTCGTATTTATCCCAAGTTACCATGGAGTAAAGTAAGCAAAAACAAAAATCTAGATAACACAAGAAACAAAAGAAAATCACAAACACTTATTTACAAGTTTGAATAAAAGTAAATAAGATAAAATTCTAAACTAACTTAATATGCTAAATTGTTCCCCAGCAATAGTGCTATTTTTGATAACGCTCAACTTATATGTCAATTTAAGTGCAAGGCAGTTGTCGTTAATATATTTACCCAACTTTTGAGGTGGATTTGAATCCACGTGAAACAATGTCAGTGGCTATCAAATTATCTTGAAAAATGGATAATTACCAAATATAAAACTAGAGTAAAAAAAGATAAAAATAGGGGATTTGGAAGATTATATTACTAATACTTCTTTTTTGGGTTTTCAAGTATTAATTTGGGGTTACAAATAATTAGAGTATAGTCGGTTAGACTCGGAGCTTTGAATTGATTTTTCCTAGGGAAACTTATGAATGGGTGTGTGATGACTTGATGAAAATTCTAAATGTTGGAGATGTGGGAGGCTATGTTTGAAATCCTTAAGTCTAATTTGTCAACAAACCCTCAAGAGTGTCTGTCATTGACCCTTTCGAGTACCTAATGAGTGGTTGCATCAAATCTACCTAATATCTTAATTAGATACCCCTATTTTTAGGATGGTTCCCTAAGTATTGTCAACTTCATAATCGCCCTTTTGTCTAAAATAGTTAAAAATTAGCAAACTAACCTAATAATTGTCTACCATTTCCTCAATTCCCACATCCCTCATTCAAGGATGCTGAGGTTTCCTATAGTTTACCCAAACCCCTATTTCAAGGATGGTTTGTGCTGTTAAGAGCTTCAGATTTTCATCCATCAAACCCATTTGGGTATTTGGGGATTTCACCCAAAAATCCCAAATAATTTACACAAGCAATAGTAGAAAACAACATCACAAACTAGTAAATGCAAAAATAAATCACATCTCACACATGTATACACCCTAATCTAGCATAATTGCAAGAGGAAGTACTAGGTACACATAGAAATTATATGCAAGATAAACCAAATAACCTCCATTTATTAGATCTATGAAAGACCAAGTGAATGTTACTTCAATCTTTGAATATCCACATCTTAAATAGGAGTTAACTAATCCTCCACTTAGAAGCTAGTCCAATGTATTCTTCACCAAAAATTAATACAATATTTTATTCTTCAACTGTGGAGGATAAGAACTAACAAAATGTTCAATAAACGGGAATTGCACAATGTATGATGGAATGATATGGTTTGAGTCTTCTGCTCCAGGTCTTCAACTGCTCTTCTTTGCTCCCTTCTGTTACCTTTTCAGCTCCAATCCACAACTTTCCATCTTATACTCTTGGTGCCTGCAAATAGTGAATATTAATGAACACAATCACAATTATGTCTCACTTATTCATTCAAAACATGGTAATGTTCACGAATGTGGATTACAATTAAGTGGTAGATTCACTACTCATCATATATCCCCAACCAATGTACGAATAATTGGACGAACACAAGGTATATAATAGTATACAAGGCTAAGAAATGAATATATAATCTAGGTAAATGAAGGAAAAAGAGATATACTATATTACTATAGGTATATATATATCTAGATATCCATATATATAAATATATATAAGGACAACTCAAAGAACAACCTAAGTCGTCATATCCTTACTTTAAGGTTTCATAATCTTAGCAGAATTTAGTACTATCATTTCAGGATATCTAACTCATACATCTAATCAGGAGTAGTCATACATAGCAATGAGATCATAAGATAAAATAGGCGACAATCATACCTCAAATCTTGGTATCAAATAAATAACCAATCTGTCATAAACTAGCCATCATAATGATCATAACATTGATAAAAACAACATCCATGATAAAAGCAATATCAATAACAATGCGATAACCGACAAGTCCATACAACCAAATACCTATCTTAGCCTATCACGTGCCCCCATCACTCGATTCCAAGATATTTCAATCAATAGATGACACACCACAAGGCATAATAATCAACCATACCTATGCAACCTCCCTTAAGGGATGATAGATATAGGAGCATAATGGTGATAAACAATGCACATGAAAGAGTCAATGAAAATCATATAATCAATACGAAAATCTTATCATCTAAACAATCACCATCATAACCGTCATCATCATAACCATCACATCATAACTGTCCTCCGGCCTTGCCAAGTATCAATATAATCATCACATTATCCTCCAGATTTTTCAGGTATTAATATCATCATCGCAATATCCTTAAACCTTGTCGGGTATCAACATCATCATCACAATATCCTATGGTCTTGTCAGTTATCAATATCACCATTACAATATTCTCCAGCCTTATGAAGTATCAATATCATCATCACAATATCTTCCAGCCTTGCCGGGTATCAATATCATCTTTACAATAACGTAATAATCAAATCAATGTTAATAATAAATAGTAAGACCCATGGGAGAAAAAGTAAAGAGCATGCCCTACAAGGTCTAAAGTAAAGAACTAGCTCCACAATGGCTAAAGTAAATAAACTTAAGAAGCAAAGCAAGATAGGGTATATTTCCATAAATTATCATTCACCATCAATATCACATTATAAGTAAGCATAGACATATATATTCACACCCACACACACCTAACATGAATATTACAACTACCATTGGGTTATACCTAGAGTTTATATCATCAATACAACATCTACCTCAAGCTGAGAGATATTTATTCAGATATAAATATAATATATATAAATATATAATAGGCGCACGAGCTTAATGCATGGCTAAAATAGTGTAAATCCATAAGTCTGTTGCCAAGAGTGAACTTTAGGACTTAATCATGATAATGTATGGAAAGGGTCAGAGACTCTCACAACTGGAGTAATTAGTAGTATCAAGTATTATAGAGTAGTCTCGATTAAATCTTTAAAATAGACTTTTTACTCTCCTTTGAATAAAAGTTATTCATTTAGATAGTCAGTTAATTTTATAAATAGAACCAATGTTAAGGTGAATGGTGGTCTTTAATTAATTAGAAAAACAATATAAAGATTATATTCAAGTAGAGTCGCATCATTTACTGATTTAATGGCTAGGAATGTACCACATATATGCATAATGAATATATCATGTCTATGTATCATGAATATACAACATCTATGGATCATTAATATACCACTTTTAAGCATCATGAATTTACCAAAACTATGCATCATAAATTTACCACAGTTCTACATCATGAATATACCACATATGCATTCCATCACTAGTATTAAAAAATAGAACCATAAGCATCAACGTACATAAATAAACTACAATCACATCCTTTGCAAAGATAATCACTTTCTGGATGGTCAACTCATATCATAATACGGTCTCTGGCCCAATAATGTGTCTTGAATAATTGCACCATCATAATCATGGCCGTAGGCCCACACACATATCCCGAACTCATAACAATAATCATATTTTTATGTCATCTTATATCCATATGCCATAACATGACTATAATACATAACATATCTTATAAACCATAAGCATATTTATGATAATGTCACACACAGGCCATAATATATCAATAAGCATCTCACTTCTATGAAGCACTTCTAATATATAAGGCATCTCACATCTAGGAGGCATACTATCAATAAGAATTTCATATCTAGGAGGAATACTATTCATAAGCATATCACATCTATGAGGCATACTATAAATAAGCACCTCACAACTTGGAGGCATACTATCAGTAATAACCTCACATCTAGGAGGCATACTATCAATAATTTACTCACATATAAGAGGAATATTATCATTAAGCATCTCACATCTAGGAGACATACTATCAATAAGTATTAGACATCTAGTAGACATACTATCAATAATTACCTCACATCTAGGAGATATAATATACTAATAAGACATGACCCATAACTATGACATATCACATCTATTGTACATATCATATCTATAGGTCATATGTCATGACTATATGAAATGGTATCTCTATGGTACAATTCTCATATCTAAGAGAAATACCATCTCTAAAGTCCATATATCATATCTAAGAGAATTTAACATCTCTAAAGGCCCAATATCATATGTAAGAGGAATATCATCATAATAGGCCCAATATCACATCTAACAGAAAGTATGATCTCTTAAGGCCAAATATCATATCTAAGAGGAGTATAATCTCCATAGGCCCAATATTATATCTACGAGGAAGTAAAATCTTTTTAGGCCAAATATCATACCTAAGAGAAATATCCTGGTTATGAGACATTTATTATTATCTGGGTCAAGATAAATCGTGATTCACGAAGTCACAAAGTAACCTTACACTATAGGCTTACTAGTATCAACTATGCCTAGTATCCGTAATTATGTCCACATGGGATAATACAAGTCTTAACCCATTTCTAATCCTCAAATTACATATTTAAGCAATTTATACCCTAAATTAAACTAAGTTATCTTGTTCAACTTGTAGATTTCATGTAATCCATAACCGAACCAGATAGGAACTTTTTCTCAAAACATGGACATTTAAGTCAAGTCTACCCAAATTATGGTTTCAAGATCACCACATTAGCCCAAATAAGGTTATAATACTAACCATATTTTCAACCCTTAAACCACATCTGAAACCTAGCATCATATGAAATCCATTCTAAGAATTAGCTTAGTACAGGGAGAAGGAAATAATATTCTAAAAGAGTGATAAGCATTTCACCTTATGGGTAACAACCCTCATCTAATCACAAAAATTCAATAATTAACACTAAGCTATTTGTCATGAACCGAGGCTACCCCCTAGTCAAGACAACGGTGATTATGGCCACAAGTAACCAAAACCTAACTCATAAGTTTGCACCTGCAGTAAGAATTGAGTAAAATAGTAATACAATACATCTGTAGAACATAAGCGAATAAGATACTATAAATATGAATAATGAAATACGTAGAAATGACTTTTCTAGAATATCTAATAAAAATACTAGAAACTAAACTGTCTTTCAAAAAGAAGAGATAAAAACCAAAAGAATTGACTAACTGTCTAACTAATTCTCTGAAATCCTCTAAACAGTATGAGGAGTTGATGGGACAAAGCCCTAACTAACTCTGACTGACAGTACATAAGGAAATAATGAAATAACTGAGAAAAACATAATATTTCCTCAATGGATTAGGACTCACCAGTACTACTATTCGGTAAAACTGAGTTGTTTCAGAACGGTTGGGAAACTAAGCATCCAAACCTATGTTATAAGACAACATAACGCAAAGAAATGTATGTGATCAGTACTTTTGATGTATTTGTATGTGAGATATCGACTGACTGAAATGCATGAGATAACTGAGTATGAATAAATGAACAGATATATCTTAGAATGCAAGACCAACAATAAACATGTTTCTAAAATATTTTGTAATCTTAATGAGTGAATTATTTATAACTAAATAACTGAAAATCCATATGCTTTGGTGAATAAATCCTAAGGTGACACATACTAAATGTTGACTGAGACTGTGGGAGCTATCATGTAACAGACATGCCCCAATTTGAGCTAATTAGGATCAAACCTGTAACTCCAGTTGGAAAGGAGTATGTATCGTTCCATAGGTACTGACACATGGCTATGTGGATTCACTAAACTGGTATCCCAAAGGAATAAAGAGTCACCCTGTACTAGCAGAACCTCATAAGAGATATGCATCAACCATTAATTGGTAGGAATTCATACCAAACCTATGCTAGCTATGTAGTTCTGTAACTCAGGGAGTACTACTAAAGGTCACACCTTCTACTGGTAGGTGATCCCGTATTCTTGGGTTTGCTCGGTGCTAAATCCTACACCCAACTAAACTAACACTTATATTGAACTGAGCTATGTTTAACTGAACATTATTTTTGATAGTGCTCGTCATGATAAAAAATATTTGAGTACAATGATAAGATTCATGGATTAACTGACTTATTGCTTGAAAATCTAAAATCATGTAAAATACATAGGTATCATGTGTTCATAACTCGCCACCGTTGAATGATCATAAAAATACAATATCAAACCTTAAAATTGTAGTATGGAATTATGAACATTTCACAAATCGAGTAAGAATTATGAACTTGAACATGGGAATGTGGTAAACATGAAGTAAAAACATGATTTCATGGATAATTTCATAATATGATACTGTAACATGAAACTCACTTGAATAAGACATGGGAAATAGTAGTTTAAAAGATGAATTAATCTAACCTTTCATGGAATCATACATGGACATTAAATTGTGTTCAATTACTAAGGAAAGAGATCAATTTAACCCATCATAAACATATAAAACTCCATAATAAAGAAAGAACCCTTATTTTAATCAAAGAGAATTTTTTAGGCTCAATGTGTGAAAAAAACCCATTGATGAATACTCGCATACCTCAATTGTTAGGTACTTAAAGATTTCTTGTACTTGGGAGCTTCAAATCTTGGATACTTGAAGAAAGATCTTAGGATTTGTTCATGGGAAGGAGGAGGGTTTCTTGAGAGTAATTTTTAAATGAAGGGGCCAATAGTGCTCCGATGGATGCCCTAAATCGTGTTATAGATGAATTAGGTTGAGGGTAAAAGACTTATTAGTCCCTTGATTTTATTAATAAAAGACCTTGATGGGAGAGAGCAATGCATCGTGTCCTTCTCTTTAGTGGAGAAGGTAACATACTATATGACTTAATCCAGGGACAAAAGCAATGCATTATGGACCCCATCTCCATGGGAGAGACCAATGTGTTGCGTGCTTATCGCATTAGATCATTCTTTGAGCTATCCAAAAAAGTCCCAAACTTCATTCAAAAATCCTGAAACTCGCCGGAGACATACAATTAACCTCCCTAAATGTGAATCAACTCAAAAACCAATGTCTCATAGTTGGGAAAATGAAAATAAAAATTCCTGAAATTTAGGGGTCTTGAAAATAAATAAGTCCTTACCACATAGTGCATATTTCAAGCCTTGGACCCCTTAAGCATGCAACTACAACTGAATCGATCTTAGAATATTATAAGGTATTTTAATATCTACTCCTTGGGAACATTCGTCCCCGACTCCTTAGACTGAGAATACTAAGGCAACAAAGATCATATACTGAACATGCATGACTTGACATAATTACATAACTTAGTCTGAAGCA
This sequence comes from Capsicum annuum, assembly GCF_002878395.1. NCBI lineage: Eukaryota > Viridiplantae > Streptophyta > Magnoliopsida > Solanales > Solanaceae > Capsicum > Capsicum annuum. The sequence goes on from NW_025887533.1 coordinate 16,687, forward strand.
TGATACATGAACTGAACTGATTTTGTGGATACATGAAATGACATGAGATTAGTTACATAGGTGAAAAGGAGAATGAAAAAAAGTCAATCTATGGATAATCTTTACCTCAGGTTGAATGGGATTTTGTGGAGAAAAGATGAAAGTACTTGGCTCGCATATGTGCTTCTACTTCCCACGTACTTCCCTCAATAGATTTATTCTACCAAAAAATTTTGAGCAAGCGAACATTTTTATTTCTAAGCCTATCAATCAGAAGATCAAGGATCTTAACTGGGACTTCTTCATAGGGAAGGATATGCTTAACTTCCACGCTTACTAATGGAACAGTAGAAAATAAATCACCAATGCATTTCTTTAACAAGGAAACATAAAAGATTGGATGCACTGATGCCAAATCTTCTTACAACTCAAGCTCATAAGCTACCTTCCTATAGTGGCTTAAGATTCTATATGGCAAACATAGTGGTGACTGAGCTTCCCCTACTTACCAAATCTCTGTACTTCTTTTTTATGCAAAATTTTCAAATAGACCAAATCACCAACCTTAAACTCAATATCCCTTCTCCTCACATCTGCATATGATTTTTGACAGCTTCCCGAATCAACTGAACTTTGTCCATTTCCTTAAATAGTGAATGGGGCCCTATTAAATAAGCCTCAGCCACATCTAACCAACAAATAGGATATCTATATCTCTTTCAATAGAGAGCCTTTAATGCAGTCATAAAAATATTTTAGTGATAACTATTATTGTAAGAAAACTCAATAAATGGTAAGTGGATAGCCCAACTACCTTTAAATTCAATAATGTAGGCCCTTAAGATGTCCACCAAAGTCTAAATGGTCCATTCAGCCGGAAAATCTATCTAAGTATGGAAAGTTGTACTGAGATAAACTTGGGTACCAAGACCCCTTTGGAAAGCCTTCCAAAAGTGAGAGGTAAACTAAGTAACTCTATCTGAAATGATAGACAACAGAATCCCGTGCAACTTAACCAACTATCTAAGATAGATTCTAGTATAATCCTTCGCTGAATATGATTTATGAACTAGAAAGAAATGTGATGATTTGGACATTTTATCTATGATGACCCAAATCGAATCATGCTAATCATGTGTATGAGGCAAACCTATCACAAAATCCATGTTCACCGCTTCCCACTTCCAAGTGGGGAAGCTAAACTCATACAATGTACTATTAGGACTTTGGTGCTTAACTTTAACCTATTGATAATTCAAACACTTAGCCACAAACACTGCAATATCTTTCTTCGTACTATTCCACCAATAGATTTCCTATAAGTCACTATACATATTAGTGGTTCTTAGATGAACAAAGTACCACACATCATGCATTTATGCTATATTTCATTGTTTAAAACTATCAACAAACAAAACACATGACCTACCTTGACAATGAAGCACACCATCTCCCTCTTGGGAGAAAACCTTCACCTTTTGTTCTCTAATTGCCTCCTTCAACTTAACCAGACTGGGATCCCTATCTTGCTTTTCTTTTACTTCGGTAACCAATGAAGATTCCAATCTACTGTTAACCCATTTACTACCTTCAGATGAATCAACCAATTGAACACATAATCTAGCAAGCTGATAAACCTCAAGGACAAACTTCTTCTTATCATTTTCGACATAGGCAACACTACCCTTAGACAATCTATCTGCCACTATATTGCCCTTGGCTTGGTTATACAACACATTCATATCAAAATCATTTAAAAACTAAGGCCACCTTCTTTGATAGAGATTCACATATTTCTAAGTGAATATCTGTTGTAAACTCTTATGATCCATCAACATAATAACATGGACCCCATAAAGATGATGCCTCCAAATATTCAAGGCAAAAAAAAACTACTGCAAACTCAAGATCGTAGGTAGGATAATTCATTTCATGGGGTTTAAGCTGTCTAGAAGAGTAGGCTATGACCTTGTCTCTCTGTATAAAAACAAAACCAAGATAAACATTGGAAGAATCATAATAAACTATAAATCCAACTAAACCATCTGGCAAAGTCAAGACTGGGGTGGAAATAAGTCGAGTCTTGAACTCCTCAAGACTCTTCTCTTAGTAATCTGACTACTAAAATTTGACTTTCTTTTGAGTCAATCGAGGAATAGGGTAAGCAATAGAAGAAAAACTTTATAAAACCATCTGTAATACCCAACCAAACCCAAGAAACTCCTGATGTCATATGGAGAGATGGTTCTAGGCCAGTTTCTCACTGCTTTGGTCTTTTGAGGGCCAATTCGAATGCCATCACCAGAAAAAATATGGCTAAGAAAACCAACGGATCTTAGCCAAAATTCAAACTTACAGAATTTAGCGAATAACTTATGATCTCTAAGGGTCTGCAACACAACCTCAGATAATTTACATGATCATTCTCATGATAGGAATAGACAAGGGTATCATCAATAAATATTATGAAAAACATGTCAAAGTATTGCTTGAACACCCTATTCGTCAAATCCATAAAAGCTACAGGGGAATTTGTTAGTTTGAAGTACATAACTAGGAATTCAAAGTTACCATACCATGTTTTAAAGGCTGTCTTTGTGATGTCACATTCTATTACTCTAAGTTTATGATAGCCAAATTTCGGGTCTATCTTAGAGAAATAACTGGCACCCTAAAGTTAGCCGAACAACTTATCAGTTCTGGGGAAAGGATACTTATTCTTGATTATGACTTTATTGAACTGATGGTAATCGATGCATATTCTAATAGAACCATCTTTCTATCATGATCGAAACCAGGTCTTGGCTGTGACGACCATTTCACACCATGGAGGCCCGAAACACCCCTATCTGTCTGGTAATCATACACCTAATTCATATGATCAAAGTAATGCAGAAGAAAAACAATAATTTGGAAGCATGGTCATAAATATGAAAAGAAACAATAATGGGGAAATAAGTTCCCCCAACATCAATCAATCTCTAAAAAACTGTCTGCGAAAATCCCTAATAGATGACTGAGTCAAGTAACTTTATATAACCCAGGACAAGGCCCCCAGTAGACCCCAAAACTAAATATAAGATAAAAGGACTGTAGGACATAAGACCTTCTAAAATATAGAAGGCTCAGCACTTATCTCTGCAACTCTGTCTGAATGATCAACTGATTCTCTTGACCCCAGACTGGGCCTCTGAACCTGAGAGGTTGGAGAGGGGAGGGGGTCAGCACAAAAGTACTAACACGTAGAGATATCAAAACAAAACATAATATTTTTGCAAAACATAGTTAAGATCCATTATGAAGCAATTTCATATCAAATCATTTGAAAACACATGGGCATAATGCAATAGTTTCTCAACAATAATAGAATGGAACTGAGCTAGGTGGAATACCCTACATAATTTACACCAACTGTCCATCCTTGGTTGCCATCGAGGTTAGAGTATAAGTGAGGGAGAGACACACAAGACGATGAAGTACGGTGTCTCAACCCAATGTTAGTGCCCAAGATCACTTAGCCAGGTCTCCTACCTATAATCACAATTTGGAAATGACGTAAAGTCAAGTACTCAAGATCAGTTAGCCTGGTACCAAATTTCCATGTCGGCAAACACGGTTTCCAGCGATGAGCCCTTACACTCATGCACCTTCTTTGGGCATCCACCTAGCTCATGTAAAATCAATCCATTCAAATTTCATCTGATTCAATCACATATCATATTCTGTAGGGCATCGTCATACCCGACTTGCAAGCCATTAATATCACATTATTCTTCTCATTAAGCCATTGTATTCAACATGAATAACCTTGTTGTTTTCAAGTCAAAATCATATCAGTCCTCAAAACATCTTATGTCATGCTCTTCCAGATGTTTTCAAACAATTTACATCATATGAACATTTAAAACAAATTCACATAAAGAGAGGAAACTTTATATCATTCATGCTCTCAAGTTAACATCTTTTCAGAATACATACATATACATATATCATATATCAAATCACTTTGGGAGTAGGCCTAAGGGCCAAATCAATATCATAAAATGTCTAAAACATAATCATATTCGTAATTTCAAAACCCCCATTTGAAAACATGAATTTTTAAAGCCCATGAGATTTTTGAGATAACCCTACAAACGTCGATTACTCGAACCGATTGAATTTTGAGTTGGTTGGGTTTTTCTTTTGAAACACTAAGGAGAATCCTTCAGCACTTTTTATGAATGAAGGTATATTTTGGGGTACTTGGAACTGAATTTCGTGTTTTACGGTTAAGTAAGGGTGGAAATGGACCATTTTGCCCCAAAAATAGAGTGTTTAAGTCACTTGAATTCTTTACATGGGCACCGCCCATCCCATCGCCTATGTTCACATAGGAGCCGCCTAGGCTATCCCCTATGTTTAAGTAGGCGCTGCCTAGGGTATCGCCTATACTTTCCAGTGGCCACGGGTGATTGATTAGGCGACGCATATCAATTTGAAAGGCCATAACTTCTTGCTCGGGTGTCGAATTTTAGCAAAATTGGTATCGTTGGAAAGCTAACTCGAAGACCTATCATTTGACACATAGTAGGCTTCCTAATTCGACACATACAAAGAGTTATTATCAATGGAAGCTGACACAATTTACGTTAACCACTAAAACTTAGTCAATCGAAATAGTTTCAACTCGTCCTTAAGTTGAAGGATCTCTATGGTCTAAATTCAAGCTTGAAAGGATTCATATGCTCTATAAATAATTAACATGCCGTATTGGCATAGGATTTTATTGCTTCGAGGTTTATCAACACATCGGAATTGTGGTCTACATTATAGCATGAAATGCGGGGCATTATATTATCCCACCCTTAGGATCATTCATCCCCAAATGATGATGTGGGACACAGACAGACACGATTTCAAGCATAATAGAGGAATAGGAAAGATAAGATAGGAATAGTACCTTCTGTCTAATCCTCCATCGAGGCAAAAAAATTGGGATATCTAATTCTCATGTCATCTCTTGACTCCCAAGTTGCTTCTTTGACTTTTTGATTCCTCCACAGTACCTTTACTGAGGCTATCTCTTTGCTCCTCAACTTTCGAACATGGCAATCTAAAATTTCAACGGGCTCTTCTTTGTAAGAAAAGGAGTACTTTGATACCCTCTACTGGCAATACCAGAGAATGATCTCCAATGAATTTCTTCAACATTGATACATGGAATACCGGATGAATGAATCCAAAACTTGCAGGCAATTCTAGCTCATAAGCAACTGTACCAATCTTTTTCAAAATCTGATATGGCCCTATGTAGCGAGGGCTCAATTTACCTCTTTTTCCAAACCTCATAACTTCTTTCATAGAAGAAACCTCGAGAAATACCGAATCACCAACTTCAAACTCTATTTCTCTTCTTTGAACATCAGCATAGGACTTTTGATGACTCTGAGTAGTCTTGAGTTGTTCTCTAATGATCTTCACTTTCTCCATCACCTGATGATCAAGATCAGGCCTATACAATTGAGTTTCACCCACTTCATACCATCCTATCGTAGACCTACATCTCCTCCCATATAAAGCCTCAAAAAGTGCCATCTTGATACTGGCATGGTAACTATTAATGTAAGCAAATTGAACCAGTTGCAGGTAATCTACCCAACTACCTTTGAAATTAACGACGCATTTCCTCAACATATCTTCGAGGGTCTGAATGGTACGCTCATCTTGCCCATCCGTCTGAGGGTGGAAAGTTGTGCTCAAATTCACTTGTGCACCTAAACCCTTCTGAAAAGATCTCCATAAGTGAGATAAAAACTACGTACCTCTATTGGATATAATGGTCACTGGTGCCCCATGAAACCAAACTATATAGTCAATGTAAATCTTAGCATAACTCTCTCCCGAATAATTAGTCCTCACAGGCAAAAAGTAGGCTGACTTTGTCAATAGATCTACAATTACCCATAAAGAATCATACTGGTTTTGGGATCTCAGAAGTCCTGTAATAAAGTACATGTTATCATCTCCTACTTCCATAAAGGCTGGGCTATCTCTTGGGAAGTACCACCTGGCCTCATGTGTTCTACCTTCACTTGTTGACAGTTCAAACACATGGACACAAAATTAGCTACATCATGTTTCATGTTATTCCACAAATACAAGGTTTTCAAATCATGGTACATCTTAGTAGAACCTGGGTGAATGACATATCTCGAAGTGTGCGCCTAATTAAGGATTTTTTCCCATAGTCCATCAACATCCAGAACACACACCCTACCCTAAAATCTTAGAATACCATCACCACCAATTTCTAATGACATAACCTTTTTATGACCCACATCTTTCTTGATTTGCATCAAGATGGGATCTTCAAGCTGTTTCTCTTTACCTTCAGCACCAAGGGATGACTTAGCTAACTTATGAACAATCACCCCTCCATCTTTAGAATCTAAGAGCCGCACTCCCAGATTTACAAGGCGGTGAATATCCTTCACCATCTCTTTCTTTCCTTCTTCTACATAAGAAAGGCTGCCCATAGACAACCTGTTGAAGGCGTCGGCTACAACATTTTCCTTGCCAGGATGGTAATGCAGACTCATATCATAATCTTTCAAAAGCTCCATCCAACGCCTCTTCCTGAGGTTCAAATCTTTTTGTGAGAAAACATACTGCAAACTTTTGTGGTTAGTATAAACATCAACATTCACTCCATAAAGATAGTGCCTCCAGATTTTAAGTGAAAACACCTCGGCTGATAAATCCAAGTCATGAGTGGGGTAATTCTGTTCATACACCTTTAACTGCCTAGATGTATAAGCTATTACTTTACCACGCTGCACCAATACACAACCAAGTCCCACATGGGATGCATTACAATAAACCAAAATATTATCTACACCTCTGAGAAGGGTCACAATAAGAAAAGTAGTTAGCGTGTCCTTCAACTTCTCAAAACTGTTTTCACACAAGTCAGACCATATAAACTCTATATTTTTCTGAGTCAGTTTAGTAAGTGGAGAAGCTATAGAAGAAAAAATCTCTACGATTCTTCTGTAATACCCCACCAAACCTAAGAAGCTCTGAATATCAGTTGGAGTCGTGGGTCTGGGCTATTTTCTCACTGCTTCAACTTTCTGGGGATCTACTCTTATCCCATAACTAGACACAATATGCCCTAGGAAGGCAATAGCAACTAACCAGAATTCACAGTTAGAAAATTTGGCATACAACTGATGATCCTTAAGGGTTTGAAGAATAATTCGAAGGTGATTGGCGTGATCCTCTTTACTCTAAGAATAGATCAGAATGTCATGAATAAATACAATGACGAATAAGTTAAGAAACTGATGGAACACTCTATTAATAAGATCCATGAAGGCTGCAGGGGAGCTAGTAAACCCGAAGGACATTATTAGAAATTCATAGTGACCATATCACGTTCAGAAGCTATCTTGGCTATGTCTGAATCCCTAGCTTTCAACTGATGATAACCCGATCGAAGGTCTATTTTTGAAAAACACTTAGCACCCTAAAGCTGTTCAAAAAGGTAGTCAATCCTAGGAAGAGGATACTTATTTTTAATCGTGACCTTATTTAACTGGTGGTAGTCTATGCACATACGAAGGGACCCATCTTTTTTTCGCACGAAGAGCACGGGTGCACCCCATGGGGAAACACTAGGATGAATAAAACCTTTGTTTAGGAGGTCTGCAAGTTATTCCTTTAACTCCTTTAGTTCTACGGGAGCCATTCTATATGGCAGAATAGAAATAGGATGAGTGTCTGGCAACACAGCAATGCCAAAATCTATCTCCCTATTGGGGGGTATCCCTGGGAGATCTTTGGGAAAGACTTCTGGGAATTAATTCACTATAGGGACTGACTGAAGAGGAAAATTTTCAACTTTTGAATCTTTTTCACGATTAGATAATACTTACAATCTTTGGAGATAAGTTTTTGGGCTCTAAGATAAGAGATAAAGTGACCTCTAGGTTCCACAGAACTCCCTGCCCATACAATTGGTCTCATTTGAGAAAGAAAAAGTGATCTTTCATGTTCTGCAATCAAGAATGGCATAACACGAATGGAGTCAATCAATCCCAAGGATGGCATCAAAATCTATCATATCAAATTCTATAAGGTCTGCCATAGTTTCTCTACTATGAATAGACACAACACAATTTCTATACACCCTTCTAGGAATAATAGAATTACCTACAGAAGTAGAAACAAAGAAGGGTTCTACAATAACTTCAGGCTCAAATCTCAAACCAACAACCACATAAGGGGTAATTTAAGATAAAGTAGATCCGGGATCAAGCAATACATAAACATCATGAGAAAATATTCGTAACATACCGATGACAACATCTGGTAAAGCTTTCGCCTCCTGGCGGTTTGTCAAAGAATATAACCGATTACGACCTCTCCTAGCAGCTGATGTGGAAACCTTAGGAAGAGGAGCTGTGAAGGCGTCTTAGGACTTAGCCCCCCTGTATTTCTTCCAGCAAAAGGACAATCTCTCTGAAGGTGACCCACTTTGCCACAAGTATAGTAGTTTCTCCTCTCAAACCAGCACTTCCCTAGATGATTCCTTCCTCAAACCTTGCATTTAAGATAAGTACGACGTTGTTGGGCCACACTTCCTTGAGACTGTGTACCTAGAGCTTTGGATCCATAAGGATTCTAAAAACTCTGAGTTTGTCTATCTGTCGGTGGTCTGGGTGCTGGGGTGCTGGTTGCTGACTGTGCATTATTCCAAAACTTCTTCTTCTTTGACAACTTATTTCCCCATTTAACACTGTGCAGCTGACTCTAGTGCTGGTCCGCAGATCTAGCTCTCTTAGCCTATTTGTCTTTCTCTTTAGATTCAGCAATCTTTTTCTTCTTCTCTTCCACCTGCTGCATATAAATGATCAGTCGAGCAAAGTCTAACTCCTTATTCAACATAGCCCCCTGGGACGTAACTACCAGGTTATCAGCAAGGATAGATACAAATTTCCTCATCCAGGCTCTCATATTACTGGTCAACTCTGGTGCATAGCGGGCTAGTTTATTAAACGTTAAAGTGTACTCCTGGATACTCATACTTCTATGCTTCAGATTCATAAACTCTTCTGCTTTGGTATCCCTCAACTCCTGAGGAAAGAATCGATTAAGGAAAGCTTTTATAAATTCAACCCAAATTGTGGGCTCAGCACTCTCACCTTTTGCATCTTCCAAGTCGGCGTACCACTAATTTATAACGTCCTTGAGCTGATAGGTTGCTACTTCCACCACTTCAACCTCATCCACATGCATCACCTTAAAGATCTTTTCCATCTCATCCACAAAACCCTGTAGATATTCCTCCACCTTGGTGCTAGTAAACCTAGGTGGTTTCATCTTCATGAAATGTCCAACTCTAGTAGCCTCAGAGGTAACAGATACAAACCCAACATCTTCTAATCGTTGAGACTAGTTAGCTACCAACCGTGTCAACATATGAATAGAACATCTGAATTCTGCATTTGAAATATCTCCCTGAGTAGTTGGGGGACGGTTGACATTAGTCCGCGGAGCCTGAAGTGGACTGGTCAGGACTGGAGGGACTCTCGGAGTAGGGACAAATTCTAGAGTGTGAGCCCTGTTATAGGTCCGTATCCCATGGGTGGGACAAACCTCATCTGCCTGAGCATTCTGATCGATGATACGACGTGGAGTCATAATTGTGTTTCTGAAACACAAGTTATCATTGATTAGGGGACAGTTCATACTCTGAAGCGCGAACTAAATCACAAAGAAGGGAAATATTTCCTAAATGCCTAGCAGCCTCCTGCTTATAAGTGTGGTGCACTTTACATCCATAAACAGGACTCTACCCAATGTGATTTCGCAGACAACCTAGGACCATGAAACGTGCTTTGATACCAAGTTTGTCATGACTCGAACCAAGGCCTGGCCATGATGAGCATTTCAAACCATAGAGACCCAAAACAACCCTATCTGTCAGGTAATCATGCACCTAATTCATATGATCAAAGTAATGTGGAAGAAACACAATAATTCAGAAACATGGTCATAAATATGAACAGAAACAATACCAGAGAAATAAGGTTCCCCCAACATCAATCAACCTCTAAACAACTGTCTACAAAAATCTCTAAAAAATGATTGAGTCAACTAACTGTATATAACCTGGGACAAGGCCCCAAGTAGACCCCAAAACTAAATATAAGATAAAAGGACTGCAGGACATAAGACCTTCCAAAACATAGTACGCTCACCACTTGTCTATTCAACTCTGTCTGAATGATCTACTGATTCTTTTGACCCCTAAACTGGGCCTCTGACCTGAGAGGTTGGAGAGGGGAGGGGGTCAGCACAAAAGCACTGGCACGCAGAGATATAAAAAAGACATAATATTTTTACAAAATATAGTTGAGAGCCATTATAATGCAATTTCATATCAAATCATTTGAAAAAACATGGGCATAATGCAATAGTTTCTCAACCACTGTGAAATACAACTTAGCTAGGTAAAATACCCTACATAATTTACACCAACAATCCATTCTAGATTGTCACCGAGATTAGAGTATAAGTGAGGGAGAGACACACAAGACCACGAAGTATGGTTTCTCGACCCAACGATAGTGCCCAAGATCACTTAGCTCGGTCTTCTACCTATAATCCCAATTTGGAAATGACATAAAGTCAAGTACTCAAGATCAATTAGCCTTGTACCAAATTCCCGTGTCGGTAAACACGGTTTCCAGCTATGATCCCTTATACTCACACGCCTTCTTCGGGTATCTACCTATCTCACGTAAAATCAATGCATTCAAATTTCATCTGATTCAATCACATGTCATATTCTGTAGGGCATCGTCATACCCGACTTGCAAGCCATTAATATCACATTATTGTTCTCATTCAGCCACTATATTCAACATGAATAACCTTCTCATTTTCAAGTCAAAATCATATCAATTCTCATAGCATCTCATGTCATGCTCTTCAAGATGTTTTCAAACAATTTACATCATATGAACATTTAAAACAAGTTCACATCAAGAGAGGAAAAACTATATCATTCACGCTCTCAAGTTAACATCTTTTTGGAATACATGCATATACATATATCATATAATAAATCACTTTTGGAGTAGGCCTAAGGGCCAAATCAATATCATAAAATATTTAAAACATAATCATATTCATAATTTCAAAACCCCCATTTGAAAGTATGAATTTTTAAAGCCCATGAGATTTTTGAGATAACTCCACGTACCTCGATTACAATGAATATTAGATGCTTCTTGAAGCCTACGCTGAGAGGATTCCAAATATACAATTAGTTCTTAAAACCCCACAGTTGAATCTTGAGTTGTTTGGGTTTTTATTTTGAAGCCCTAAGGAGATTCCTTGAGCACTTTTGATGAATGAAGGTGTATTTTGGGGTCCTTGGAACTGAATTTCGTGTTTTAGGGCTAAGTAAGGTTGGAAAAGGACCATTTTGCCCCAAAACAGAGTGTTTAAGTCACTTGAATTCTTGACATAGGCACCATCCATACCATCGCCTATGTTCACATAGGCACCGCCTAGGCTATCGCCTATGTTTTCATTGGCGCCGCCTAGGCTATAGCCTATGCTTTCCAGTGGCCATGGGCGATTGATTAGGCGATGCATATCATTTTGAAAGGCCATAACTTCTTGCTCGGGTGTTAGATTTTAGCAAAATTGGTATCTTTGGAAAGCTAACTCGAAGACCTATCATTTGACACATAGTAGGCTCCTTAATTCGACACATACAGAGAGTTATGGTCAATGGAAGCTAACACAATTTACAACCTCCACTAAAACTTTGTCGATCGAAATAGTTTCAACTCATCCTTGAGTTGAAGGACCTCTATGGTATAAATTCAAGTTTGAATGAATTCACATACTACATAAATAATCAACATGCCGTATTGTTATAGGATTTTATGTAGCCCAAAATGCGGGGCGTTACACTTTCTTACGCACAAACAGGACTTAAGCGCTCAATGGAGAAACACTAGGACTAATGAAACCTTGGCTTAGAGACCTTTTAACTATTCATTTAATTCCTTATGCTCAGCTAAAGACTTTCTTCAGGGATAGGTTGGGTGTCTGAAGGAGATCTATTCACAAGTCAATTTCCCTCTCGGGAGAAACTCCGAAAAGATTATCAGGGAACACATCTTGAAAGTCATTTACTAATGGAACTAAAAAAAGTCTCGGAGCCTCAAAGTGTAAGTCTTTGATTTGGAAGAGATGGTAAATCCACCCCTTTGGATATCATCTTTCATTCTCTAAGATTGGAAACAAACTGACATTTAGGTACTAAGGTACTACACCTCTATTCAATAACTAGTTTATTAGGTAACTGAAACTGATTGACTCTATTTCTACAGTAAACTAAAGCATAGCATGTATGGAGACAATTCATGTCGAGAATGAGATCAAAATCAATCATCTCCAACTCCATAAGATCAAATTAAGTGATTTTGTAAAATTCCTTGACCAGCAATTTCCGTATTCCTACCTGGTTATAATAGATTTACCCACTAGGGAAGACACTAAGAAAGGTTCTGCTAATGTTCTTTGACCAACACCAAAGTTGATAGCTATATAAGAAGTCATAAAAGAAAGTGAAGCTATAAGGTCTAATAAAACATAAACATGAAGATGAAAGACCTGTAATTTACCCATAACAACATCAAGAGAACTTTTCTGATCTTGTAGAGTCTAGAGAGCATACAATCTATTCTAGTGCTTCCCAATAGTTTCACTGTAAATAGCACCCTACTAAGTGAGGCGACTGGGTGGAGCTGAAGAACGATTGGACTAACCTTGTTGTCTAACCCCTAGGAAGTATCTGACCTTATGGCCTAGCTTGCCACATCCAAAAGACATAAGAGTACCATCTTTACACTCAACCTTTTGATTCCTACAATATTTCTGGAAAAGTGGTTTAGTACATCCACTATTCATATTACCCTATCACTTAGGACCTGGAGCCCTATCCTTATTGTCTTACATAAACTTAGGCACTGGTGCACTAGCTAAAGATTGAGCTAGAGCTAAAAATTTCCGATGGAACTGAGAACGATTATAGCCTTCTCACCTTGGCTAAGAAAAGTTGAAACTACCTGTTCTAGCCCTCTTATTCTCCTTACATTTCTCAATCTACTAAGCATAAACACTAAGTCTATATAGGTCAGGTCCAGCTACTTAATTAACATAGCGGTCATACACTCCTTAACCACACTATCAGCTACAAAACATACATACTTACACACTGAAGACCTCTTATCCGCCGCCAAAGTAGGGGCATACCTTGCCAACTAAGTGATCTTAAATGAGCACTCCTTCATTCTCATATTACCCCTCTTCAAATTAATGTACTCCTGAACCTTAGTCTCCCTCAACTATATGGGGAAGAACCTATCTAAGAAAGTCGTGGAAAACTCCTCCCACTCTATAGGCTATGCTTCCATACCACTGTCTTTCTTCCATTGCTTAAACTAGGTGTGAGCTACTCCCTGCAATTGATATGTATCAAATTCTGCACTCTCATTCAAAGTGACACCCATGATGTCAGTCACCTTATGTACCATATCTAGAGAATCATATGGATCCTCCTCAGACTTGGACCCAAAAAACAAACATGGATTCATCCGAGTGAAATCCTGAATTCTAACTACAACTGTATTTTCCACTGATTTTCTAGGGCAACAGCCTACTGGTTATTTTTAGCAGCTATAGAATAGGCTAGGGTAGTGTAAGTGGCCCTTAATTCAGTATGAGAGACATGCTCATTTAGATGATCTTCCAAAATAGATGGAAGTGAGAGATGATCCTTGTTCCTTCTTTTGTTGTTTCTTGTTTGAGGCATTGTCTGCAAACGGATGAATGATGAGTTAGAAAGATGAATTAAATAGAGCGCATCCTCCTTCACAAGACATGAACATTGAAATAAGTTAAACTTTCATAAAACATCTCATAACCATTTGCCCATAAGTGTGGTGTGTTTCACACCCATGCACAAGACTCTACTTAACGCAACTGGAAACAATAAAATGTTAGGCTCTGATACCTAGTTTTGTCATGAAGCGACGCTACCCCCTAGTCGAAACAATGGCACTTACGGCCATAAGTGACCACAAGCAACCCATGAGCTAGTACATGATATGGGTAGTGACTAAAATAGTAGTACAATAAATGTGTGGAAGATAAGACGATAATATACTATAAATTGAAATACTAAAATACATAGAATTACATATATTAAATATTTGATAAAAATATTTGAAACTAAATTATCTGTCTAAAACAACTGGTAAAAATTAAATGAATTGACTGACTGTCTAACTAATCGTCTGAAACTGTCTAAACATCATGAGGAGTTATAGCACAAACCCCTAATTAACTCTCACAGACAAAACATAAGAAAATACTGAAATAATTGAGAAAAACATATCATGTCCTCAATGGATGAGAACTCATCACTGCTGATGCTGGGTAATGCTAAGCTATATAAGAACGATTGGGAAAATGAGCGTCCAAACCTATGATATAAGAAAAAATAGCACAAATAAAAGAATGTGATTGGTACTTTGAATGTACTGGTATGTGAGATAAGGACTGACTAAAATGCATGAGATAACTGAGCATGAATACTTAAACATGCAAAATCTGAAAATGCAAGACCAAGCATGAACATGATTTTGAGATAATTGTTAATTTGAATGACTGAATTCTCTATAACTAAATAACTGAAAATCCATATCCTTTGGTCAAGAAAACCTGAGTTGAGTCATTCTGACTACTGACAGAGACTGTGGGAGCTATCATGTAACCGACACGCCCCAATCTGATCTAATTGGGGTGCAACCTGTAAACCTAGTTTGAAGGGCGTCAGTACCGTGCCACGGTACTGACATAAGGCTTTGTGGATCCACTAAACTATTGTCTTGAAGGACTAGGGAGTCACCCTCTACTGGTAGGTGTTCTCATTAGATATTCATTAACTCTCAACTAGCAGGAAGACATCTCAAACCTACGCAGGCTACCTAGTTCTGGAACTCAGGAACAGCTACTAAAAGCCACACCCTTTACTAGCAGGTGAGCCCCCATCCCTAGAAAAAAGTAATATGTTGCGTCTCTCTTTCCAGGGGAGAAAGAAATGCACCTTGTCAAATAATCAGGGTAAGAAAGCAATGTGTCGCGGACCCCATCGCCATGGTATAGACCAACGCACCACGGGCTTATCGTGTTGGCTTACTCTTTCAGCGATCTAAACATGTCCCAAACTTCATCTGAAAATACCAAAACTCTCATGAGATATACTATTAATCTCCCTAAACATGAATCAACTTAGAAGCCAACATTTCATTGTCGAGAAGATAGAAATAAAAATCTGTGAAGTTTAGGGGTCTTGAAAATGAACACTTGGTGAAAATTTAATGCCTTGGACCCCTAAATCATGCAACTACAAATGTATCGAGCATAGGAGCTTATGGGGTATTACATTATTCTACGCATAATAAATCTTAACATTCACATTAACACGTAATATATACCACACATCATCTTACAAAGAAGAGTAGGCAGGCCCCTACCTTAATGGCGAACCTCAAAACCATATATTATTCACCAATGTCCATCATCACTTCATAATACCAAAAAGCCTTCAAAGTATCAAAATCATAATATACTCATTAATACGAGAATAATGATACCCATGTTGCACTATTATGCATCAGCTTCAAAAATGACACAAAAATCCCAAAAGGGTCTCACTTACGGAAATCAAGTTTTTGAGATCAACCTACTGTTCATACATCATAAAGGAAGCATAACCTTTAAGAATGGATGAAAATTAAGCTCATTTAGGGCTTAAATCAAGACTTCAAGCTATTTGGGGTTTTTAGTGAAGAACAAAGAATTTCCATTAAGAAATTGATGATATCTTGCCTTATTTTAGATAATAATCACGATTATCGATCCTTAGAGAGTTTCAAGTCATCCACAAGACTTAATTTTGGGTTAAAACACCCTTTTAGGGTTTATATGCCTCAAAGGTGAGGGGGAATTATAAAAACGTGGCTAAAAGGGGCATTTTATAACCATACCTGGTATGGAGATGTAGTTATCGCACTCATTGGACTGAAATCGCCATTGTTAAATCGCTATAGACCTTTTGCGATTGCCCTTATATGATTATGATGATCCTTGTGGGATCTCTATGCACCAAGTCATGCCCATTTTACGAGTCATGTTGGCAGATAAAAAATCCCACCAATAGTTAAGCCAACACCATAACCCGGAGTTAACATAATGGGTTAATTCAGTAAGTAAGGACCAACATAGGTGAAATTCTAGATTGAAGTATTACTCAAACAAGATACCAATCCTAAAACATGGTAGAGCTAGTACAATATAAACTAATAGTAACAATACAACTCTAAGTCTAGAATAGTCAATACATCTCTCTTAACTACTAAAGACTGAATACATAAGATAGAAGGAAATTCGATGACTCGAACTACATGAGCTTACCCTATCTAAGAAAATCAATCTCCAGATGAACTAGGATCAATGATGATGGCTCATACCCGAATCTACACAAAAAAGTGCAGAAGCGTAGTATGAGTACCAAAACAATGGGTACTCAGTAGGCATCATCGACCGATTGAACGAAATAACGATATAAGAATGATAAAGTTCAAGATAACTATAACTAAGTCAAGGTATAGAATCAAACCTCAATCATCTCCAACAATCCATATATATATATATTAGTTAAGCAATTCAGAATCAAAGTATAACATAAGGCATCAACACATGCCAATGTCATTGTACATAACAAGCATGAATTATGGGAATCACAATGTAACATAAGGCATCAATGCGTATCAATATCCTTGTACATAACAAGTATTAAATATCAGAGTAACACTATAACATAAGGTATCAAGGAATGCCAATACCGCCGTGCATAAGAAATAAAGGAATAAGAATCATAAAGAAATACATATGTAATTATAAAAAGACACAAGTACTAAGTCGGCACCCATATACCAACTAGGGAATAAAGTAAAGAACTCATCATGGGATCTCATACCACCAGAGAGTACACCAAAGAGAAACGTAAAAGAATCAAATCGTCAATATTTCAAATCTTTCTCATTATCAAAAGTTTTCTGCAATTTCCATCAAACGGCCTTTTGCCAAAATTCGTAATCACCATTAATAATCATATCTGAAAAACATATACCAATAGGCTAATAATTGTAACCACACTATCATATAGAGGTAAATCTAGTTAATACACCCTATTCACTCAATATTAGCTAGCCAACGTTTATTACTAAACTAACTACTTTCTAATCATCATATAACCTCTAATTATTATCTAAGCGCATTTTATCACATAATCACTATTCATGGGTCATCGACTAACCATTATTCACCAACTAGCCAATATCTAGAATCTAGCAAAGATTCACCAATAGTCCATATTTTGCAAATAACCAATATTTATTTCTAGCCATCATAATTTCTCTAGCCACAATCTAATAAAATTCCACCAACCACCATTTATTAACTATCAACCTATTAACTAACATTTTTTATTAACTAGCATTATTATTCCGAAAATCCTCATTTAACAAATAATCAACATCATAAACCTAGTCATCAATAGAAACTAATCATCACCATTGCTAAACATATTATCACTAATAATCATAATTAAATATTCATCACTATTAATACCCTTCAATTCCATTAGTCATCTTTATCACTAAGGTTTACAAATCTACTAGTCACTATTATGCACTTTGGTAATATCCACCGCTACGCATCTTTCATCCTTAAACCAACCGCTATACTACTTTGTACCTTAACTCATTATAAAACTATAACCAACATCTCTAATATAAACATTAGATCCAACTACAGAAGAGCATAAGTAAACTTATAATTGCCATACATTGGGCAAGATGAATTTGAACTCATAGATGTATACATAGGCATATCAATAATTTTCCTCCGACATTGTTGGGCATGATCATATCATCGTAGTTTCCTCCAGCCTTTTCAAGCATCAATATAACATCACAATACCCTTCAGCCGCACCAGGTATATCATATCATTAAAATATCATCAGACGGCATTAGTTATCATCATATTATCATAATATCACCCTACCACATCGAGTATCATCATATCCTCCAGCCTTGCTAAGTATCATCTTATCATTATACTATCCTCCGGCATTACCTCATATCATCATATCATCATAATATTCTTTGGCCTTTCCAGGTATCATCATATCATCAGAAGATTCTCGGAATTTTTTGGGCATCATCATATCGTCATAAAATCCTCCGTCCTCGTCAGGTATCATCATATCCTTATAATATCCTTCGACCTTGTCGAGTATCATCATATCATCATAATATTCTTCGTCCACATTAAACATCAATATATCACCACAATATTATCATAATATGTAAATTAATATTATTAATAAATAACAACCCCCACGAGGGATAAAATAAATGACAAGACCCATGAGGACTAAAGAAAATAAATATAAACGAGACATGAAGAAGAGCATACCTCCATAATCCAATATTTATCATCAATGTCACTATCAATAGATATATTTATATGTAATATGAATAATATAAACTATCATTAGGTTTTATTGGAACTTATAATAAGTGATAAAATTTTTTGAATAAGTATCATATAATAAAGTATCTTGAGTATAAATACAATCAATAGAATATTTTTACATAGAGTAAACAAGTGTACCTTCTAGCTCTATTAAAACCATTGTTTCCAATATCTACACAAAGAAAGATTTCCGATATGATTTATTAGCGTAATTATTAAGAATGATCATAACTTGGCAATTGCATAGTAACGGTCCAAACAGTAGCCTAAATAATGGCTTGATTAATGATGTAGATGTAGCTTAATCAAGAGTATAATCAAGGAATCAACATTACATAATCCATAATCTAGATAATTATACCATGGGAATAACCAAAAGCAATATCACGAACAATGGACGGTTAATTGAGTATTCATTTGACAACTATTGGCCTAAATTTAATTCATCATTAGTATGAATAGTGGGTAGAGCATTAGATAATATATAGCTTATTCATAGAATGGTCAATAACGTTATTTATGTCTTAGGCCATATTATTATTAAGGGCTCATTGAATAGCACGCGCATTAACCCAAATAATAGTTGATCACAATAAAATAATTAGTAGTTTGCCATAAGCTTTACAAATTAAGGCATAGTGACTTGGGCATCATTCTCAATTCCATTCCACATAACCAGCAAGTACCAATAACCATTGATATTGCCTCAATGGGCCACTCTCTAGTCAATTAATAACCGTAAGAGTTCAAGGGAACTAATCATAAGTCTTACCTTAAGGTGGGTAAATGAGCTAACATCGTAAATCTAGAATGGATTTTAAGTCAATTTCTACGTTGTCCTACTATAGTATGTAACGCAACTCTTAGATGTATAGCAAGACACCATAAGACCTAAGGTACATATTCTATTCAAGCACTTTTACAAAGTCCTATGGAGCTAAGGAAACCTTCTAGCATAAGCAACTAAGGTGAGTTTACTCTAAATATGAGGAACTAGAGCATTTTACCTAAGGTTTAGTATTCTAATGCATTCTCATGCTAAACTGTGTAATGAAGTATATTCCACCAAAAATAATGGCAAATAAGTCATATTGTTGAACTATAAGGTTCAGATAGCCTAAAATGGTCCAACTAATCCAAGTCTTGCATCTCATCAATCCAACACAGAAAACCTATCCCAATCTAACAACATCTCACAATAATAATATAACATATCTGAATCGAACAAGGAATAAGCCTAGCCTACCCCAAATTACATAAATGCTCAACAATCCACTAAAGCTTTGCTTTTCCCTAGAGAGAAATTTCTACAAGGTGCGAAGCAATAAAAAACAATCTACACATCATTACAAAAATATCGATACTCATATTTCACCATTGTTATTTAGGTCAAAAAATGATACCAAAAATCCCCAAGTGGGTTCCACATATGGAAACACAGTTGAGAACAACCCAATGCTCATTCACTATTAGGGAATCATAACGCTCAAGAAACAAGAGAAAACCAAGCTTATTTGGGCTAAATTTAATCCCTCAAACTATTTGGTTTTTTCATATATTGAAGAAATTAAAGCTTTAAAATGAAGGATTTTTACCTCAAATCCATTGTTAATCACGAAAATATATGTTCAACAAGCTTCCAACTCATACCTCAAGACTCAATTTGAAGTTTACACATTTTTCTAAGGTTTTTGTGTATCAAGGAGAAGTGAAAATGGCCAAATTCATGACTAACAATCCTATTTATAGCCTCTCCAGGAATTGACGTTCTACGATCTCCATCATAGGGGATATATCTCCATGCTCTGGTACAAGCAAAGTCAAAACTTACTTTTGACCTCCAAAACTCATTTGAACTCCGATTTTCGCAAATGAGCTATGTAACCATAATAATTTCAACATTTCAGACATGATGACAAAGTTGGATTTTCCATCAAACATATTTTAGACAAAATATGGGTCCCACACCCAATCTTTTGATTTTTCAACTTTCCAATCAATAAGTCGTAATGAGCCCGGGTGTGCTGGGAGTGAACCAAATGTCTACCTAGACTAGAATTGATATTTTAGAGCTACTAGCACAGTTGGAATTTGAATTCATGATTTTTTATAGAGTTTTCACTCGGTGTCAATTTTGAACTGACAAAGACTTGTAAACGGAGATTTGGCTCTAAAAAATAAATGAATTGCCTGGTAACCGAACTATTAGTTCAAGTAAGTCATAAATGTCTTGAGGCTGCTATGTAGAAGATTTAATGGAAAATAATAAGTTGGAACACAAAAAATTACCTGGAGGGTCATTACAACATCAACTACAAAGGAACTTTCATCCATTAAAGTTAAGAACTAGAATATACCTAATGTCTCGAGAAGGTGAGGATATTGGGCCTGCATCTCACTCTCCATATCCCAAATAGCCACCTCTACTCAGAGGTGCCTCCACTGAACCTTAACAACCTGAATTTTTTTGGTAGGCAATCATCTCACATCACTAGCCAAACTAAGCAGAAGTTCCATAACTAAGGCCAAACGCTCATCCAACTAGACCGAGTCCTATCTAAGAACATGAGAAGGTTTAGGACTAAATTGCTGCAACATAGAGACATGGAAAAATTGATGTAAAGAAGAAAAATCTAGAGTTCAAGCTACCTCATCAACTGAGCAGAGAGTCTTAAAGTGTTCAATATATCTCAAAATGAGGTTACCCATCCGCTTGAACCCCATCACACCCTCTATGGGAGAAATATAGAGGAGTGCATGATCACCAACTCCAAATCTCAAGGAACAAAGCCAAAGGTCTCCATTGGTCTTCTGCCTAGTTTGAGATTCTCTTAATCTATCCCGAATCACCCTGACTCTATCCAATTACTCCGAAAGAATATCTACACTAAGGGGGTTAACCTTAGAACTCTTAACCTATCCAATCGAAGAACAACATCTTCTTTTATATAAAGATGCACCTTGAAGATGGTAAAAACAATTATTAATATGAGGCATAGGATAATGGTTCTTCACCAACACCTTATTAGGCTACCTTTAACTAATAAACGTACACAAAACCATTCTTTTTCTTTGTAAATAATACAGAAGCACCCAATTGAATACACTTAATCTAATAAAACCCTTAGCAAGAAAACCCTAAAGCCAAGAATTTTGCTCCCTAAGCTCGACAGGTGCTATATGGTAAGGTCACACAAAAATAGGTTGGTTGTAAGGCTCGAGGTCAATAGAAAACTCAATATCACAGACACAGGGAATACCAGGAAGGTTAGTAGGGAACACAGAATAAATCTCACAAATAGTATGAAAAGAGTCAAGCTACTGGTTATCAGTACTAGCATCATAACATAAATAAGATAAGACTCAGAACCCCTACACATAAGTCTCCTAGTATTAACATAAGATATAATCCCTATTAGTTCACAACTAGTCGTTATCTGCCACACAGATGGGGAACACTAGGCATGTCTCAGTTAACCATCTGGGCAAAACAATCTGAGACTTCATAATAATGGGATAATGAATCCATGCCCAAAATCAAATAAGAATCTACACATCAAGAATAATAATGTCAACATAAGTATCAACGTCACTGATAGTCAAAATAAATGATCTGGATTTCTCAATCCACTTCTAAAGAATCACTGATGGGAGTAGTTATAAGTAATAGCAAAGATAATAAATTAATAAAAAACTCAAGACATGGTGCATAATAAGTAGAAAAATAAGAAAAAGTAAATCTAAGAACAAATAAACCAAGCGTTGTCTAGCTGTATATAAATATGATACCTGTAACAAAAGTATTTAAAGTCTAAGTCTCAGGACTAGCAGGTGCTGCATACAACTAACAATGCCCACTACCTGGCTCTGCACTTGGCCGACCTCTTTTCCTTCCTATTTGAGAACTTCCTTAAGTATCCTAAAAATCACCTCCATGACTATGAGACCCACCTCTAATTGAGGGATCAACAACTCTAACAGAGGAACACTCTAAGATGAACCAACCATCGCCCCATGACTAGGGAAATCTCACAAATAATAACAAAATAGTCCATAAGTAAATCAATAAATCTAGGTATAGCCAAAACAAAAGGATTTCGCTAACCAAAATGATCACCGCATCAAGACAAACAGAAAATAAACCCCTTAAAGACTTACTGTTTCCCTTACTAGGGCTATATCTAGCTCTAGACTGACTATAACTTCCCAAATATGGTACCCAAAATGCTAGATGGTGCTTATGACCCCGAAGGACCACAAGCTAACCCATGACTGATATCTGTATGTGTATACTGCATAAAATACTGAATAATGTGGAAACATGCACTAAAAGGCCATAAGGTTCAATACAAATATAAAATGTCTAATATAACATTTGTGGGGTAATACAATACCTAAAAAAAACTAAAAACACTAAAGTCTGAAGCATGATAGTCTACATCTAGTATGAAAGCCTCTACTGTCTGAATAATCTGAATAAAGAGTTGATGGGACATGTCCCCAAATAACTCCAACTAATAAACTAGTTAATGAGATTATAGGGAATAATTAGGTCCTTGAATAATGAGGACTCACTTCTAACTCTGACTGCTAAAACTAGAATCTATAGCTAATCTGGAGCTCATTTCTCTGAACATATGGTATAAGACACTATAGCGCAAATATACTGGTGCGCATATGAGGTAGGTTGAATGCATGGGGTTCATATGCATGAACAATGATAACAATAGACTAACTATCATTGGCATAAGAATAAATGCATAGGACATAACAATAGACACTAATACTGTGATAGCATGACTTCGAAATTTGAATATAACTGATAACATGAGTGACTGTATCTGACAGTCCTAAATTTAATAGAACTATCTGAGTTTCGTACAGTGTCTGAGTTGACCAAATTTTATAGCCCTAAATTCTTAAGAATTATCTGAGTTATTTTACTGAGACTAATATTGAGACTATGGGAGCCAGTTATCTAACCGACATGCCCTAAATAATGCATTATACCTTAATTGGGGTCCAATCTATGCCCTGATTGAAAGGGTGTCAATATCGCACCACTAGTAAGGACAACATGCAAGTGACCCTAATATAATAGGTAACTCTAGTGAGAACGGTAGGAACCCTCATATAGCAAGCTAAGCCACCTTATCTACCCTCATATAGCAGGATATGATGTCTCAGCCTATGTTGGCTATATATTTCTGGAATGTAAGGACTGTTTCTAAGAATCACACCCGCATATAACAGGTGAGTTCCCATCCTTTGGTTCACTCGGTGCTAATTTCTACTCTCATTTGAATAGACACTGAACATAATTTAATAAACTAAACATTGACTGAGTTACTGAATTTTGTTGACTGACAATATACTACTGATATCTGACAACTGACTTAGTTATGAGATCATAGAGATTTTTCCTAAGTCATAAGGCTATCTGAAGTCTTAGGATTCATAGCTTGACTGAGAGTATCATGAAAACATAACATGGCTCTAGGTATACATCAAATTTTTCAGGTACAAGTACCCTAAGGACTCGATGGAAAGAAACTAACCAAGCATAACTTTGTTATACATATAACTAACATAATAATCCATAATACATTTATAAAAGCATTCCATCAAAACATATGATAGGCATAACTTGTACATACATGGGGATTTCATGATATCATAGTAGTTGGGAATTGTTCCTTCATCTAGGCATTTAATCAAACACATGGTAGGCATAGCACAGGTAGACAACATTATACCATAATTATTCATTATGATTCATCTCTAATTTCATCATCTAGGGTTAATTAATACTTTCACATGAATATACATCTATACAAATCAATTCCATGTAAAGTTGATCACCCAACATGGATTTGAATTCAACTAATCATTCTTAAGCTAAACAAAACAAACCCAACATGAAATTCATAAAGACATCCATAATTTGAATTTAGAAAAGGGATTCTTGGGCTTCATGGATAAAAGAAATCCATGAATGAACACTATGCATACCTTGGTTCATGACTTTGTGAATATTGACGGTGAAACCTTCTTGAATTTGAATCCCCAATAGAAACCATAACTTATTCTTGAGAGAAACTTGAGAGAAAATAGTATATTTTGGGTGAAAAATGACTAAATCACGTCCTATTGGGTTTAAATAGGGGTAAAAAATTGTCCCTCTAAACTTTGGATGCATCATTAAATTTCAGTAAAATTTTCCCGAACTAGACCCCTGGCACGATTCAGCGTTATCGCGTCGTGTCACTATAAATTAATAACTGGGAAATTGATGGATGGCGCGATGTAGAGCCATCATGTTGTCCCTTCTTTTATGACCTGGAATTTTCACAGGACGAAGAGGAAATCACGCTAAGACATTGCAAAATCACAATTCTAAATTTGTGCCCTGGCGCGACGCACCATAATCGCTGACCCATACTGAAATTTGCCAAATTCTATTTCCTCTTGTGGCGCGGCACGCCACAGACTAATATGGCATTATTTTACGACGGGAACTTAAAATAGTTTTAACTTTAAACTCGGTTATCAGATTTGGGTGAATCTTATATTGATGGAAAGCTCATTGAATTTCCCATATGACAAAAAGTTAAAATTTTGGAAATTCATCATGCAATAACCATTATTCAATTTAGAATCTAATACTAGATATTCTTGAAATGAAATTATCTAGGAAAATGTATAGGGTATTACAATATCTCCCCCTTGAGAACATTCATCCTCGAATGAGACTGACTGAGAGGGAAGAAAAGACAACTGACGTACATACTGAACATGAAGAACTCGAACATGATCTCTTGGCTGACATGACTGACAAACTGAATGTATAATACTAAACATGCATATCTGATGCATGTGTAACTGATTCATGAATGCATGATTGAATGCTATGAGGAATTAAGTTTCTCATAATAAGAATGCATTTATGATGCATAATTATATAACTAAGTTGATACATGCATGCATGACTGAATATGCAATGGCACTTGATACCAAGTTTATACTGGGAACATGAACATGAAATTGAATACCAAGTTCGTGATGGACACTGATCATGAAATTGAGAAGCTTAAGGAGAACTATTACCTTGAGCTTGGTCTGAGTTGGTGGAGAAGAGGTGAGGATACTTGGTAAGCATGTCTGCTTCTACTTGCCAAGTAGCTCCCTCGATGGACTAATTTTTCCAAAGAACTTTAACTAGAGGGACTTATTTGTTCCTTAATCTAAGAGTCAGACAGTCTAAGATTTTGACTGGAATATCTTCATAAGAGAGACTATTAGGAACATCAATTCTCCAAATAGGGACTACAACTGATGGGTCACCTATGCACTTCTTAAGCAAAGAGACATGAAAGAATTGATGACCTGAGGCTAGATCTTAAAGAAATTTGAGCTCATAAGCTACTATGCCGAAACAAGTGAGAATCTTTAAGGGACCAAAATATCGAGGACTGAGTTTCTCTTTCTTGCTGAACCGCTTTAATTACTTCATGGGAGAGATCGTTTGATAGACGTAATCACCAATCTCAAACTGGAGATCTTTTTTACAAATAACTGTATAAGATTTCTATCAGCTCTGAGAAGCCCAGATTCTTTCTCTGATCAACTAGACTTTTTATAAGGCATCGAATACTAAGTCAGGCCCTATGACTGAGGCCTCACTAACTTGTAAACCAACCATTTAGAGATCTACATATCCTACCAAAGAGAGCTTCGAATGGAGCCATCCAAATACTGGAATGATAGATGTTATTGTATGTAAATTTATTCAAAGGTAAGTGGTCATCCCAAATTCCCTTGAAATCATCTATACAAGCTTTTAGCATATCTTCTAAGGCCTGAATGGTCCTTTCTACTTGACCATCTATCTAAGGATAAAAGGTTGTACTGAGAAGAACTTGGGTTCCAAGACCCTTTTGGAATGCTTTCTAAATGTGAGGGGTGAACTGGGTAACTCTGAGATAATAGACAACAAAATACAGTGCAATCTGACCAGCTCCTTGATGTAGAGCTTGGCATAGTTCTCGGTAGAATAAGAGGTATGAACTGGAAGGAAATGGGCTGATTTTGTAATTCTATCTACAATGACCCAAACTGAATCGTACTGATGACGAGTTTGAGGCAAACTAGTCGCGAAGTCTATTTTCACAACTTCCCACTTATAGGAATACCGAACTCCTGCATAGACCCACTAGGCTTTTGATGCTCTATCTTAACTTGAATACATGTAGAGCACTTATTAACAAACTCTGCAATATCTCTCTTCCTCCCACTCCACCAATAGATCTCTTATAAGTTTTAGTACATCTTTGTGGCCCCAGGATGAATAGCATAGCGCACACTATGGGCTTCTATAAGAATTCACTGCCTTAAGTCATCTATACCTAGAACATAGGGATGACCTTGATAATACAAAACACCATCTCCCCCTTGGGAGAAAACCTCTACACTCTAATCCTAAACTGACTCTTTCAACTTGACAAGGCTGGGATCTCTATCTTGCTTTTTTTCACCTTTGAAATTAGAGATGATTCTGAACTACTTTGAACACATACACCACGCTCTGAATAATCAACTAAGCAAATACCTAGTCTAGTAAGATAATGGACTTCTTGAGCGAACTTCTTCTTACTATCCTTCTCATGAGAAACACTACTCATGGATAGCCTACTGAGAGCGTCAGTCACTATGTTGGACTTGCCCGGATGATAGAGGACACTCATGTCATAGTCTTTCAAGAGCTCTAACCACCTTATTTAATAAAGATTCAGATCTTTTTGAGAAAAGACATATTGAACTCTCTTGTGATCTATAAAGACATCTACATGAACTCTATAGAGATAATGTCTCAAAATCTTCAAGGCAAAGACTACGGGTGCTAACTCAAGATCATGAGTAGGATAATTCCCTTAATGAGGTTTAAGCTATCTAGATGCATAGGCTATGACCTTACTATGCTGCATGAGGACATAACCAAAACCTAATCTGGATGCATCACAATACAACACAAACACATCTGAACTATCTAGAAGAGCTAAGATTGGGGCTAAGGTAATTCGAGCCTTTAACTCATGAAAACTCTTCTCGCAAGGGTCTAACCACTGAAACTTGACTTTCTTCTAAGTAAATCTGGACATAGGGGATGTAATAGATAAAAATACTTTAAAGAACCATCTGTAATAGCCAACTAAACCCAAGAAACTCCTGATATATGATAGAGAGATAGGTCTTGGCCAATTTCTTACTACTTTAGTCTTTGGAGGATCAACTCTAATGCCATCACTAGAAATGATGTGACCAAGGAATGCTACTAACCTTAGCCAAAATTCATACTTACTAAACTTCACGAATAGTTGATGATCTCTGACAGTCTGAAGTACTATCCTGAGATAGTTGTATAATCATGCTCACTGCGGGCATATACCAGACTATCATCATGAAGACTATGACGAACATGTTCAAATACTACTTGAACACATGGTTCATCAAGTCCATGAAAATGGATGCAGCATTTGTAAGACCAAATGACATCACTAGAAATTTGAAGTGACCATAGCGAGTTCAGAAAGCTATTTTCAGAATGTTACATTCCCTAACACTAAGCCGATGATAGCCAGATCTGAGATCTATCTTAGATAAATAACTGGCACCCTAAAGTTGGTCAAATAAGTCATTGATTCTAGGGAAAGGATACTTGTTCTTAGCCGTGACCGTATTGAGTTAACGGTAGTCTATACACATTCTAAGAGAACCATGTTTTTTACGCACGAATAATACTGGAGCGCTCCACGGGAAAATACTGGGACTGATGAATCCTTTATCTATGAGATCCTTTAATTTTCTTTCAGTTTTCTGAGTTCTACTGGTGCCATTCTTTATGGGAAAATAGAGATATGATGAGTATTTTAAAGAAGATCGATGTCGAAATCTATTTTGCTTTTGGGAGGAATTCCTAGAAGATCATCAAAAAAGACATCTGAATATTTATTCACTACTGGGACCGATTCAAGGCTGGGAGTTTTGGAACCATTGTCCTTACCTTAAACGAGATGATAGATACATCCTTTAGATATTATTTTCCTTGTCCAAAGGTAGGAAATAAGCTGACCCCTAAAAGCAGACACACTACCCTTCAACTCATGGACAGATTCATTTGGGAATTAAATTTGGACTATTCTGTTTCTACAGTCGACTGTGGCATAGCAATAATGAAGCCAATCCATGCCGAGAATGACATCAAAATTAGTCATCGCTAATTCGACTAAGTCTGCTAAAGTGACTTTCTAGAATATCATAACTGGGCAGTTCCTGTATACTTTATGAGGTATGATAGTTTTACCCACTAGGTTAGAGACTGAAAAGTCCTCTACTAGGATTTCAGGACTGATTTTGAAATTGCCTTCTATATAAGGAGTAACAAAAGACAAAGAAGCTCCTAGATCTTGCAAAGCGTAAACATGCACATGAAAGATCTGTAACATAACAGTAACTACATGTAGAGAATTTTCTTGATCTTGTCGAGACTAAAGAGCATAGAGAAAATTTAGTTGTTGCCCACTCGTAGCACAAGACATGGCACCCTGCTGATTTGGGCGATCGGACTGAGCTGAGAAGCAATTTTATTGACCCTGAGGACCTGGCTGAGGATAGTCTCTGACTCTATAGCTAGGATTTCCATATCTGAAACAAATACCACTGCTAGCTCTGTAAATACCTTGATGGTACGTGATAAAAGTCTGGCAAAGAGGATAGGTGCGGGCACTGCTAACATTGCCCTAGGTCTTATAGCCTGGCGCTCTATATTTATTACCCTCTGTGAACTTAGGAACTGGAGCACTTGCGAAAGATGGAGCTGGAACTGATGATTTAGGATGAAACTAAGAACGGTTTCCTCTTTTTGATTTAGACTGACTAAAATTGAAGCTACCTGTCCTAGCATTCTTATTCTATTTCTCTCTCTTCTTAATCTTTTGCTCCTCAATCTACTGAGCATGAGTCATAAGCCTAGCTAAAGTCATGTCATTATTCAGCCTAGCGGATCAACACTTATTAACCACGCTATCATTCACTCCTAAAATGAATTTACTCATCTTTACCCTGTTATATGCAACCACATGAGGGGCATATCTGGCTAATTTAGTAAACTTAAGAGAATACTCTTTAACCATTATATTTCCCTACATAAGGTAGATCAATTCTAGCACCTTAGACTCTCTAAGCTCTTGGGGAAATAATCTATCTAAGAATGCAGTGACAAATTCCTCCTACCACTTAGGAACTGCATCATCTGAACTTTCTGACTTCCACTGTTTGAACCAAGTATGAGCCACATCCTGCAACTGGTATATGGATAACTAAGCACTCTCAATAGTAGTCACCCCCATGATGTCTGTCACGTTTTGAATTTGATCAATGATTTCCTGAGGGTCTTCATCTACTTTAGACCTATAGAAGGATAGAGATTTCATTTGGGTGAAGTCCCGAATCCTAGCTACAGCTGAAATGGTCACTGGGTTGGTTGGAATGACAGTTGGTCGCTCATTATTGGCAGCTACTGAGTGAGCAACAGTGGTAAATGCAGTCCTGAACTCTGCATAAGAAACATAATTGCCCAAAGGTTCTTTGGGCTGATGGGCTAACTGATTTCTTCTCTTATGAGGCATATTCTTAAATAAAGAGAAAAAGAAGATTATACTGACAGATTGACTTGGGATTATACTCACTGGTACGACATGAATACTGAAAGAAGGGAAACTATTCCTAAACATCTCATAGCCTCTTGCACATAAATGTGGCGCACAACACACCCATGTACAAGACTCTACTAGATAAGGCTTTCATACTTGCTAGGACTCTATTGAACTTTAGGCTCTTGTACCAAGTTTGTAACACCCCAAATTTGGTACCTGGAGTGCTACACGGTGCTCATGACCCCAAAGGACCACAATGTAACCTATGATTGATATTTGTACCTCTATACTGTATAAAATATTGAATAGTACAGAAACATGCATTGAAAGGAAATAAGGTTCAATACTGAACATAACATGGATGAGAAAAAATCTGTGGAGTAATACAATACCCAAAACAAAACTGTAAATACTGAAGTCTGAAACATGATAGTCTATATCTAGTCTGAAAGCCTCTACGTCTGAATAATCTAAATAAAGAGTTTATGTTACATGTCCCCGACTAACTCCAACTAATAAACTAGTTAATAAGATAATAGGGAATAATCAGGTCCTCAAATGATAAGGACTCACTTCTAACTCTGACTGCTAAAACTAAAATCTACTACTACTCTGGAGCTTATGTCTCTAAACCTATGATATAAGACATCATAGCGCAAATGTCTCTGTACTTCGAATGTACTAGAATGCACTTGAGGTAGGCTAAATGCATAGGGTCCATATGCATAAATAATAATAACAACTAACTAACAATCATGAGTGTGAGAATACATGCATGGAGCATAACAACTGACACTAATACTGTGATAACATAATTACTGAATCTGAATATAACTGATAAGATGAGTGACTATATCTGGCAGTCCTGAATTTGATTAAAATTTCTGAGTTCCATACTATGTCTAAGTTAACTGTATTAGATAGCCTTCAATTCTGAAGAACTATCTGAGTTCTTTTACTAACACTGATACTGAGACTATGGGAGGTAGTCATATAATCAAAATGCCCTAAATAAAGCATTATAGCTTAATTGGGGTCCAATCTATGCCTTTATTAGAAGGGTGTGAATACCACGCCACTAGTAAGGACAACATGTGAGTAACCCTAATATAACAGGTAACTCTAGTGAGAATGGTGGGGGCACTCATATAGCAGGCTAATCCACGTCATCTACCCTCATATAGTAGGCTATGATGTCTCAACCAGTGCTGGCTACATAGTTCTAGAATGCAAGAATTGTTTTTAAGAATCACACTCTCATATAATAGGTGAGTTCCTATCCTTGGGTTCACTCGGTGCTAATTTCTACACCTATCTGAATAGACACTGAACATAATTTACTGAACTAAACATGGAGTGAGTTACTGAATTTTGTTGACTGACGTAATACCTCTGATATCTGACAACTAACTGAATTGTTAGATCATGAAGATTTTTCCTGAGTCATAATACTATTTGAAGTCTTAGGATTCAAAGCTTCACTGAGAGTATAGTGAAAACATGACATGGCTCTAGGTACACAGTTAATGTTTTGGGTAAAAGTACCCCTAGGATTCGATGGAAGAAAACTGACCAAGCATAACTTACTTGAATATAACTAACATCATAATCTATAATACATTTATAAAAGAATTCCATCAAAACATGTGATAGGAATAAATTTTATATACATGGGGATTTCACGATAATCATACTAGTTGGGCATTGTTTCTTTATCTAGGCATTTAATCAAACACATGGTAGGCATACCAAATGTAGACAACATTATACAACAGTTAATCATTATGATTCATCTCTAATTTCATCGTCTAGGGTTTATTCATAGGTTCACATGAATATACATATATACAAATCAATTCCACATAAAATTGGTCACCCAACATTGATTTTAATTCAACTAATCATTCTTCACAGAAACAAAACAAACCCAACATAAAATTCATAAAGAAATCCATAAATTAAATTTAGAAAAGGGATTCTTGCTCTTCATGGACGAAAGGAGTCCATGAATGAACACTATACATAACTTAGGTGGTCATTATGTAAATATTGACGATGAAACCTTCTTGAATTTAAATCCTTAGTAGAAACCCTAGCTTGTTCTTGAGAGAAACTTGAGAGAAAATAGTATATTTTGGGTGAAGAATTACTAAATCATGTGTTATTGGATTTAAATAGGGGTAGGAAATTCACCCTTTTATCCTAGGATGCGTCATTTAATTTGAGTAAATTTTTCGTGAACTGGTCCCCTAGCGTGATGTGGCATTATCGTGCCATCTCACTAGATATTTATAATTAGGAAGTTGAGAGATGGCACGACATGGAGCCATCACATTGTCCCTTTTTTTGTGACCTAGAATTTTGGCACGACGCAGAGGAAATCACGCTAAGACACTGGAAAAGGACAATTCTAAATTTTGGCCCTGGCATGATGTACCATAATCGTGCATCCATCCTATAATTTTCCAAATGCCATTTCCTCTTGAGGCACGGCACGCCACTGACTAATATGTCATTATTTTATGATGGGAACTTAAAATAGTCATAACTTCTGACTAGGTTATTGGATTTAGGTGAATCTTATATAGATGGAAAGCTTATTAAATTTTCCACATGATAAAAGTTTAAATCTTGGAAATTCCTCATGGAATAACCATCATTCAATTTAGAATCTAATACTAGACATTCTTGAGATGAAATTAGCTAGGAAAAAGTATGGGGTATTATACTAACCTCCATCAGTGATCTAAAAAGATTCCTGAGTAGGGCTACTAAGCTGACTTTGAGGCAAAAAGGTAAATGCTGAGAATACTTAATATTAGAAGACATATGAATAGAAAGCCTTAACCTTTTAACAATGAAGCTAAAATAACTTGTCTTTGGTCTCTTAGAAAAATTACCAAGTTGAAGATTTCGGATAAGTACAACTAGAAGGTACTTGTTGTATGTTGGGGTATGAGGTACGCCTCCTCTATTGTATGTTGGGTAGTGTGTTTGGTTTAGTTTCTTCCCTAGGTACCACTAAGCATAATCCAATCATATGATTGTGTATGTATGTTATATTTCCAAGTTGTATGGTCTCTTGAGTATGGTCTAGATGATTATGACCAATGTACGACTAAGATGGGTACCACTTGTATGTTAAGATACGACATGGTCATGAGTGGTCGTAT
This sequence comes from Capsicum annuum, assembly GCF_002878395.1. Taxonomy (NCBI): domain Eukaryota; kingdom Viridiplantae; phylum Streptophyta; class Magnoliopsida; order Solanales; family Solanaceae; genus Capsicum; species Capsicum annuum. Next base: position 50,226 of record NW_025887533.1, read on the forward strand.
GTTGATTAGTATGGGGGACAAAGGGGAGGCTTTAGGTATAAGTAAGCACTTATACCCTGTGTACGGGTCAAGGGGGTTAGTCATATCCTCCTATGCGTGTTTTCTAGCTTTTAAGATGGGGAAATTTTAGATATTTACTTCCCCTAAACTCGTATGACCCATATCTTATAACATTGTTTATTCCTTTATTATTAACTTGTACAAGCAATTCAAAGACTTACCTAATAATATTAGGGCTAGGGTTCATCAAGGAGGCCATCTAGGACCTTGAAGACCAAGAATCTCTATATGGAAATTTGTGTTTAAGGAATGTGACACTCCCTTTTTTATTATTTCTCAAATATCACTTGTTTTATGGTTTTATTAGGATTCTTAAAAGATTGTTTGAAAAAATAAAAATTAAGGGTTTTGTTCCATATAATTGAATAATTTTTACTCTTAGTTTGACTTATGTTCATACATATTTTTGGTGATGGTTTAAATATGTGGATGTTTGTTGATTATGGTCAAATAAATGGGTCATGAGTAACCCTACTATTTATGATTTTTGCTTTGGTTTTGATCATGGTAATGATATGACCTCATGGTGTTTCTGAAAATGTCCAAGAAAATAACAAGTCACATGTTAATAGTGTTTTGAACTAAGTAAATATCTTAGTGATTAAGAATGATTGGTATTTTAATTTTTAAAGGCCTTTCTGGCTATATAATGAGCTAATTGGTAACCTTGATGATTTGATTGGTTTAAAAGGGTCCGAGTCATTAAACATGAAATTGAATTATATTTGATCTAAATCGTGGTGTAAAAATACTAATGAAGAATGAATGGTTTGGTAAAGGTCTTGAGGACCACAATTTGAATTGAATAGTGATTGAAACTAAGGCATTGGACTAATAAAGTGAATGATTGATAAATAGTTCATAAAGACCTTATGGTAATGCATGGTGTTGAATTGTAGGCTTGATAACTTTAATTGGCTATATGGGTTAGAGTCCTTAAATGTCAAACTGAGCGAATAAGAATGCATGGACAAAGGGTTAGATTCCCAATATTGACTAGTAATAGACACGATGGCTTGGGGTTAGTGTCTACTTGCTTAATAAGATGGCTTATAGTTAGAGTCCACTTGTCTAATAAAAGGGCTTGTGGTTAGAGTTAAATTGCTTAATAAGAAATGTAGAGGTTAGTGTCCTCTTGCTTAATATAACTGGGAAGTTCAAGATTCCTAACCTACATGAGTGGGATGTTTGATTCCTCCACTTTATGTTTCATGATTGGGTTCTTTGAGATGCATGCTAAGGCCTTGTTCCCTTTCTTTCCACTTGATGTATCTATACATGATAATATATGCCTAGGTAAATGGATGTCTTTTCTTATGATAGTTTTACTTGTTTTTGTATAACGAAACTATTTTATCCTTACACTTGAGTTACATGCAAGAGCTCTAACCACTTACCATTTCCAAACTTTGTGGCCCCAAGCGACACAGGAACTGGAACTTCTTCTTTTTTTCCTGCGCAGTGACAAGGTGTTCGCGAAATTTATGTGTTGATTTTGAAGTGGTGAGCTTCTATCCTCCGGAAGGCATATATTTTATAGTCTTTATATCTTATTTCATAGACTTATTTTAGAATTAGTTTTTGGCTATTGTTTGGGGCATGTCCCAACATATTATTGACTTTAAATTTGTAGAGGCTTTGTGGATTATTATGGGCTTGATATGTTGGCTTAGTATGTGAAAGTAATGGATAGATTATACACTTCATAAGTTTTGATTATTTGTCTTATTTTCTCTATCTTGATATATTTTTGGAGTTTATTCAATACTTATGGATTTCTATGTATGTTCATTTTCTTTAATGGGGCAATCTATAGTAATTGTTGGGCTTGAGATTACCATTATGAATATGCTCGGGTTTGAGTCATGGAAAATTTGTAGTAAAGCCTAGGTTCATGGTCAATTTGGTGTATACAAAACCATGTAAAGCAGAGTCTCTTTTATGGGTGCATAGCGTTCCACACCTATAAGACAAGAGCTATGAGGCATTTAGAAATGTTTTCCTTTCTTGTGGTTATATTTTGAGATATAAAGTCTAGGGTATTGGATCCTTCTAATTCCTATTTTCTAGACTTTAAGATCATGCCTTAAAGAAGATCTGATATTCAGACAAACCTTTCTGTCCTGACTGAGGATAGGATGGATGGAGCTTGTCCATCTTATGGAATCCAACCTCGATCAAGGGATCTAGTTCCTGATGGTCTTAGAATTCCACTGGTTCTCTCTAGTCCTTCAAGTTCCTCGGGATAAAATAATGTTTGTAAAATTTCTCAGTTAATTTAGATGATCGCTCAGTTGGTGGCTTCTCAGGTTGAGCGTGGTGTATCTATTACTCCATCTTTTGAGGCATCGATTCCAATATTCTTTTCCATTGTTAAAGTGGAGGAAGATCTTTAAGGTTATCTGGATAAGATGAAAAACATTTTCAGAGTTTTACATGCCACTAATGTGGAACGGGTGGAGTTTGCATCCTATCAGCTGAAGGATATAGCGTACCAATTGTATAAAGAATGGGATCAGGCTAGGGGTTATATTGATAAGGCATCCTAGTGGGAGGATTTCTCTAATTCATTTTTGGACCGCTTCTTATCTCAGGAGTTATGGGAAGCAAAGGTAGAGGAGTTTGTTAATCTGAGGCAAGTTAAGATATCAGTCAAAGAGTATTCCTTGAAGTATCATCAACTATGTCAGTATGATCCGGAGATGGTTTCTAGAATGACGGCTAAAATGCATAAGTTTTCTGAAGACTGTTATGTGAGTTGGTCCTTGAGAGTAAGGCAAATTCAATGATCAAAGACATAGATATCTCTAGATTGGTTATGTATATGCAATAAGAGGAGGAAGAGTAAAAGAAACAAGTTGGGATTGATGGAATGTAGAGCAAGAGGTCTTGGATTCTTGAGTAAAGTACATGCCAATAGTTTTGTGGAAAGTGGTCCAAGAGGAAAAATAGGTGAGTCCCAACTCCTATTCTACTCCTAGTAGTCCCTACTCGATGCCATCAGGAGATAGACACTTTAAGATTGGTAATTCTTCTAGGGCAGAAGTTTACCAGTCTCAGTCTAGTGAGGCCCAATGAGCACCAACCTACCCTCTTTGTGTATTCTATTGATAGTATTATCTTGGCTAGTATAAGAAGGGAAGGAATAGATGTTTTAGATATGGTCTGATTGGGCACATGCATCAAGAGTTCCCCTCTCTAGTGGCTTCTTGGGCCAATAAGGCCCCTGTTATTACTTTATCTGCACCTACACCAAAGGGTGTTGTATTTACTTCTACTTTTGTTTCTCGTACCGAAACTGGCCGAAATTGATTATATGCACTTTCTATTCGCCAGAATTCTAAGGCATCCCTTAAAGTTGTTATGGGTATGTTAAAAATTTTATACCTTGATATGTATTATTTACTTGATCCAAGGTCCTCTCTCTCTTATGTGACCTCATTTGTAGCTGTGCACTTTGGGTCTGGTCCTCAGTGTCTGTCGATTCCTTTTTCTGTTTCTACCATGGTAGGAGACTCTGTGGTTGTTAAAAGATTCTATAGGGGTGTGTAGTATCTGTTAGTGGTAAATAAAATTTAGTAGATTTTATAGAGTTAGATCTAGTTTATTTTGGGAATATATTGTTAACACTTATGCTATGCTTCCTAAGATTGTTGGACCATAAGGTCATGTTTAAATTCCCTAATGAACAGGTCATTGTATGGGAATGGAGTTCTTTAGTGCCTAAGGGGAGGTTCATATCCTATCTTAGAGCCCAAAAATTAATTTCTAAAGGGCGTTTATATAATTTGGCCCGAGTTAAAGATTTTCTCTCAGAAGGCCCTTCTCTAGAATTTGTTCCCATGGTTAATGAGTTTCTCAACGTCTTTCTCGATGATCTTCCTTGTATTCCCCCTGTTAGGAAAATTGATTTTGGGATCGATCTTATTCTAGACAGTTATCTTATTTCCATCCATCTATATAACCTAGCTTTGACTGAGTTGAAGGAGCTTAAGGATCTAATGAAAGATCTCTTAGATAAAGGTTTTATCCATTCTAGTGTGTCTCCTTGGGTTGCTCCTAAGTTGTTTGTGCGCAAGAAGAATAATTCCCTTCAGATATGCATTGACTATCACCAATTGAATAAGGTGAACATAAAAAATAAGTATCTTAATTATAGGATCGATGATTTCTTTGATCAACTTCAAGGTTCGAAATATTTCTCTATGATTGATCTTAGGAAAGGTTATCATCATCTTAGGAATAGGGAAGTAGATATCCCGAAGACTGCCTTTAGGACCTAGTATGGTCTCTATGAGTTCTAGTAATTTCTTTTGGATTGACTAATGCCCCTGCAACATTCATGGATTTCATGAATTTGGTATTTTGTCTGTTCTTGGACTTATTTGTCATTGTCTTCATTGATGACTTCTTGGACTATTCAAAAAGTAAGTAGGATCATGTTGATCACCTTTGTGTTGTGTTGCAAACCTTGAAAGATCATCATTTATGGGACAAGTTCTCTAAATATGAGTTTTAGTTGAAGGTTGTGCCTTTTATTGGTCATGTTACCACTAGTGAAGGGATCATGGTAGATCCACAAAAGGTTGTGATGGATAATAAATGGGCTAGACCTTCGACTTCAACTGAAATTTGGGGTTTCTTTGGGCTAGCTAATTACTGATAACGCTCAATCTACAGCTCTCGTGGGAGTGTAAAGCGGTCGTTAGCAAATATAGAACCCAACCTGGGTTGGGTATCGATCCCACAGAGAATAGCTTGGCCAACAAGCAAGAGAAATTACTAGACTTTTAGTGCAAGTCTCGTAGGAAAGGGGGGATTGTAGTATGTAACCAAAACAAGAATGTAAGAACTGAAAATAGCAAAATAAAGAGAGATTGTCACGTGTGTTGTAAACAATGAGAATTGAGGCGTTGGGGTTATGTCCACCTTCTGAGGTATACGTCTCTATTGGCTATGAGTGTGTAGAGTCTTGACATGTAATTGCTTATAGAGAATTGTAGTCGATGGTAAATCCAAGCGTCTCTCGACCTAAACAAGGACTATTTCACTTTAACTCTCTCGAGCTTAAAGCGTGACTAACGGTACGAATTCTCCAAGAAGTTAGTCCAGGTACGGCACTAGCTTTTTAATAGGAAAGGGTGTCCTACTACCTTGACATTATCTCTTTTCCAGACAAATAACTTTTCTCTCGAACAAGTCAGATGTTAGACTGGCGTTGGTCTATGCGTCTTCTTTTCTAGACAAATAACCTTTCTCTCGAACAGGTTAGATGTTAGAATGGCGTGTTCTTGTGTTTGAACCGCAAAGAATGTAGATTTAAGATGAAGAGAATAATGATATAAGCAATATACTTGTCTTGAACTCACAAACTCATAGCTATAGATAGTAACTCATTCGGCTTCCATAACCCCAACTAAGAGATTTAGTTACCCGTGAATGCGAAGGATATCACGTTTTGCATGGTGGATGGCGTGAATAGTAGGTGTTTGGCGTGTGGTTTTAGTGATTCCGTAGCAAGTAACAATTCTCTTGTTGTGGAATTTAAGAGTAGAAGAATGAAGAATTGAGAATGGGTTGTAGGAAGATGTCTTAATTGTAAGGAGATGAATGAATTGTCAGAATGTCTCCCCTCTTGAAAATCTCTAACATGATAGGGTATTTATAATACTCCTATCCTACTCCTACTAAACTAATAAAATAAATAACCAAATCCTAATATACTAATGAAATCCTTGACCCAATTGTACTAGGGTAAGGTTACAAAATTATAATCCAAATAGAATGATGAAACACATAACCTAATTGCACTAGGTTAATGTATTATGGCAAAAATCCAGCTTTGTGTCTGTAAGTCCCAAAGTCTTCAGAAATGCTGTTTTAGCCCGGGACAGATTTTCCATGCAGCAGATTTAGTCCTTTATGCGTCCAGCTCCTTTCCATCTCGTTTGTGAGCTTTCTTTTGCGTCAAGTAAGCCATAAATTGCTGTATTTTGCATCATTTATACCTGAAACTTTCCTAATCACATTTGTTAGCTCATTTACAGGAAAAAGGACTAAAAGTGTACGAAATAGATAATTAGTTCTCGAAACTAGGCTAAAATATGGGCAAAATATATTGATATAGGCGCGTAATTTCGCCTATCATCAATTACTATAGGAGATATGTGGAAATTTTTTTAACTATAGATGCCCCATTGACTAAGTTGACCCAGAAGAAAGTCTAGTTCTTGTAACGGATATGTGAGAGGGTAGTTTTTATAAGTTGAAGATAAGTTGGCTTTAGCTCTGGTTTTTACCTTGCCAGAGGTTAATGATGGTTTTGTGGTGTATTCTGATATTTCTTGTATTGGTCTTGGTTATGTATTGATGTAGCATTGTAGGGTGGTGGCCAATGCTTCTAGGCAATCGATATTTCACGAGGAGAACTTCCTTACTCCTCAATGGGAGTTATTATCCATGGCATTTGCATTGAAGATTTGATGACACTATCTCTATGGGGTTCATGTTTATATCTTTTCTGATCATAAGAGCCTTCAATATGTGTTTACTTAGAAGGATTGAATCTCAGGAAAACAAGATCGCTTGAGTTGATTAAGGACTATAATATGATTCTCCATTCCCATCCATGTAAAGGTAACATGGTTGTTGATGCTCCTAGAAGGCTATGCATGGGGATCTTAGCTCATGTAAATTAGTATAAGTAGAAGTTGGTGAAGGACAATTACAGTTTTGATAATCTTTGAGTTTGTCTCATGGACTTTAATGATGGTGGTATATTTGTACATCAGGTATCACAGTCATCTCTAATCAAGGAAAAACAAATGTTGGATCCCAATTTGATGCAGAATAAGAGTTATGTGGGTCAACTAAAGGTTGTTGATTTCTTATTTGGTGGTGATTGTATCTTAAGGTACCACTGTAGGTTAGTTGATCCTGACATCGATAAATTAAGGGAAAGGAATATGACAAGGTTCATGGATCTCATTATGCTATTCATCTAAGTTCTACAAAGATGTACCATGATCTTAGGGAGTTCTATTGGTGGAATCAGATAAAATGAGATATAGCTAGCTTTGTGGCTAAGTGTATGGTGTGTCAACAAGTCAAAGTTGAGCACTTGAGACCCAGGGATTTGTACTAAGAGATTGAGTTTCCCGAATAAAAGTGGAAGATAATAAATATAGATTTCTTCATCGGTCTTCCTAGTGTTTGAACAAATGTGATTCTATTTGTGTCATTGTGGATAGGATGACCAAGTTCGCTCACTTCTTACCGGTGAGGACTAGTTTTTTGGTGGAGGATTATGCTAAGTAATATCTTGTGGAATTTGTTAAGTTACATGGTTCTCTAATTTCTATCATTTCAGATCGTGGTACTCTATTCTCATCTCACTTTTTTATGTCACTCCAGAAAGGTTTGGGAACTAATGTGTCACTTAGTACAGATTTCCACCCACAGAAGAATATATAAGAGAAGAGGACCATTTAAACATTGGCGGATATGTTGCGTGTGTGTGTGATTGTTTATGTTTGTAGTTTATATGACCATATGCCTTTGATTGAATTTTCCTATAACAATAGTTACCATTCTACCATTGGTATTACTCCTTTTGAGGCTTTGTATGGTACGAAGTGTCGTTCTCTTATTAGGAGGTATGAGGTTTGAGAGAAGGTGAAGGTGATTCATGATAGGTTTAAGGTCGCTCAAAGACACCAAAAGTCCTATACAGATGTGAGGAGTAGGGATTTTGACTTTAATGTTAGAGATTGGGTATTCTCTAAGGTATCTCTCATTATAGGGAGTGATGCAATTTGGTAAAAAAGGAAGTTTAGTCCCCGGTATATTGGTCCATATTTGATTTTGAATAGGGTTGGCAATGTTCCCTATGAGTTGTAGTTGCCTTCGTGTTTACGCTTCATTCATCAAGTATTCTATGTGTCCATATTACGAAAATATATAGGTGATCCTTCATTAATTGTTCCCTAGGAGGATGTTGGTATTTTAGACTCTTTGTCTAATGAAGAGGTCTCAGTGAGGGTCTTGGATCAAAAAGTTATCTAGTTGAAAATTAAAGAGGTGGTGTTGGTGAAGGTTCTATGGAGGAACCAAAGGTCCGAGGAAGCTTTTTTGGATACGGAAGAGGACATGAAGTCCAAGTATCTGCATTTGTTCTCCATTCTGGAAACTCGTGCTTAAGGTACGTGTCGGTTTTCTTATCCTATTGTATGTCCTTATTTTCTTACTTAGTTAAAAGGTGAGTTTGATATGTGATAATGTGTTTTCTTGTCTTGTTCTTGCCTTACCCGTCATTCGAGGATGAATGATCTAAGTGGGAAAGAATTGAAACACCTTTGCTTGGATCGATTAGAAAAAATTCCTAGTTGGAGATTCTGGACAACATACAACTAGAAGGTACTAGTTGTATGATGGGATACGGGTTAGGGTCCCTCTCTCGTATTTTGGTTAGTGTGTTTAGGTTGGTTTCTACCCTAGGTACGACTAAGCATCATACCAATCATATGATAGTGTACGAGTTGTATATTGCCAAGTCGTATGGAGTCTTGCGTGTTGTCTATCTCGTTATTATAGTGTTATTTTTATTCTGTAATGGTGGTTTGAAAATCAAAAAATTGCCGGTTTTGTACATATGGGTGAATAATGTTTACTCTGATTAATTTGTATTCATACATGTTTTTTGTTATGGGTTGTACATGTGGAGGCTTACTGATTTTTGTCTAACAAATGGGTCACGAGTAACCCACGAGTAACCCTAATATTTATGGTTTTCACTTTTGTTTTGGTCATGGTAAAGGTATGCCATCAAGGTGTTTGTAAAAATGAGTGAGAATGATTGGTAAATTACTTTGTAAAGTCCTTGTTGTCCATGTAATGAGTTAATTGGTAACCTTGGTGGTTTGATTGGTTACAAAGGGTTTGAGTCCCTAAACATTAAATTTAATAGGGTTTGAACTAAAGCTTGGTGTAAGAATTCTTATTTAGAATGAATGGATTGGTAAAGGTCTTGATGACCACATTTTGACTCGAATGGTAATTGTAACTTAGGCATTGTCCAATTAAAGTGAATGATTTATAAATTGTTCATAAAGACCTTGTGGTCTTAAATGGTGTTGAATTGTAGCCTTGATGGCTTGAATTGGCTAAGTGGGTTTGAGTCCTTAAATGTTGAACTGAGTGCATATGAATGTAAGGACAAATGGTTAAAGTCCTACAGTTGACTTTTAATAGACACGACGGGTTGTGGTTAGAGTCCACTTTCTTTATTAGACGGCTTGTGGTTAGAGTCCATTTGTCTAATAAAACAGCTTGTGGTTAGAGTCCACTTGCTCAATAAGGAAGCTTGAGGTTAGTGTCCTATTTTGTAAAATAACAGGGAAGTTCAAGCTTCCTAACCATGTTAATGGGAGGTTTGAGTCCTCCACTTCAAGTTTCATGACTGGGTACTTCGAAATACAAGCTAAGGCCTTGTTCCCTTTCCTACCAGTTCTTGTATCTATATTTCTACATATATGCCTATGTCTACGGATTTGATTTCTTATGATGGTATGACTTGGTTTTGAATAACGACACTATTTTACCATTACCATTGAGTTACATGCCAGCGCTCAAACAGCTAGCCATCTCATAATGATGTGTCCTTACATAAAATGGGGGCCTGAGCTTCCTCTTCTCTTCCTGCGTAGTGACAATGTGTTAGAGAGGTTCGAGTGTTCACTTTGAAGTGGTGAGCTTCCATTTTTAGGAAGTCATACATTTTATCGTGTTTCTATCTTATGTCCTAGACTTTTTTTAGACTTGGATTTTCGTTATTGTTGGGGCATGTCCCGACATATTATTGACTTCGTATTTGTAGAGGTTTTGTCTATGACTGTGGATTTTGATTTTTTGGCTTAGTATGTAACATTTATGGACTGATTAGACACTTCTTAGGTTATGACTATTTGTCTCGTTTCCTCTATCTTGATATATGTTCATAGTTCATCCAACACTTGTGGATTGATGTGATTGTTCGGCTTAGTTAATGGGGCGATCTTCGATCCTTATTGTGCTCGAGATGCTCATTGCGACATGGCTCGGGTTTGGGTTATGTCAGTAGCTTACCATCTCATACTTCGGAACTATCATGGAGCCCCACTCCAATCTGGAGAACTAATCCCTTTGTCAATCTCTAAAACTTCAAGGCATATACTTCTCTAAGAACAACTCGGAGATCTGAGTCCTTAACAATGGAGAAGATCCAACTGGTTTAGAATCCATGTAACCTCGCCACTAATGACGAGCAGACAAGTCATAATTAATTGGGATGTAATCCATACCATAAGGCCCAAACCACAAAGCCTATCCTCATATGCAGTCAAGAACTCATACGTATCTTCTCTATGTAGACTAAACAATGGAAATAATACGTAATAGTAAGACAAGTAACGATAATAAGAAAGACTAGGGTATAGCTATTTAAATCCCCGGTCGAAATCATCCAACATCAAATTGTATAAGACCTTAGTGATTAACCCAGCGTGTGGGATCCCAACTTCCTTAATAGAACAATCAATTCCATTTTGGTCATTGGTATCTTTAAAAAGGATGAGCGCCAAAACGCTAACACAAATTGCTCCCACAGACACGAATGATAAGGGGGTATGGGGACAACCAGGCCACCACTTTTACCAGATATGGGTCTGGACGACCCAAGAGCCCGCCACTAGAATCCAACCCTTAAGAGGCTAAGGTCCAAGGGGCCACCGCAGGAAGTAAGATTCTCTAGGAACACCAGAAAATCTCAGCGGAGCTAACCTCTAGAATTTTCCCAACATCTTTTTCTTATTTGAGAACATTGTAGGATAGGCTCCCACTGGCTAGGAGACTATTGGTATAGGAGAAATCTCAACACTTGAAGTCGCAGCTACTAGCATCCCTGAGTGCTACTAAAAAATAAACATGGTGGATCGTGGGCTAGTTCTAATCCCACCGTTGGCTGTGGTGAAAGAATCTCTGGCTCAAGTGCATGAATATGGTTGGGGGAAGGCGGCCTATCCTGGACTCTAACTAAGGACACACCTTTAAGATGTTAATGGCCTGTAGGTTATGTATGACAAACAGTAGGATAACTATGCAAGATTCTTGGGGCCTTCATCACGTGTAGTGGTAGCATGTTCCCTGATTATCTGCGGAAAAGAAATGACAATACAATATTCTACAAACCAACTAAGACTCTTCACACAATATTAGTGGAAGAAGAGAAGGACTCCTAAGAATGTTTCCTAGCCTCCCAAAGATAGGAAACAAACAACAACTTTCTAATCTGCAGGACTCTAGTACACACTTGCTCATGTATAAACAATATCGGTGAAACCTATGCTCTGATACCAATTTTTTGCAACCTGATTTACGAGTCATGATATCATCTGCCAATTCCCTCCAACAGGTAAACCAATACTATAACCTAGAGATAACAAAGTGGGTTAATTAAATAAGAAAGTCCCAACATAGGTGAAATTTAAGGGCATCAATTATAACATAAGGGTTCTAGATTGAATAAATAGTCAACCATGATACAAAAACCAAAATCACATTTGAAACTAATAGTAACAAATCTAAGGCTAGAATAGTCAAAACATCGATCTCAATTACTAAATACTAAAAACATGAGATAGAAATTGGGTGACTCAAACTTCAAGAGCTCACCCTATCACCTGAAATCAATCTCTGCATGAACCACAATCAATGGCGATAGCTAATACTCGAGTCTGCACGAAAAAGGTAAAGAAGTGTAGTAAGAGTACCAAATGAACGTGTACTAAGTAGCCATCATTAGCCTACTAAGCTAAATCATGATATAAGAATGATAAAGTTTAAGATAATCATAACTAAGTCAAGGTACAAAATTGAACCTGAATCTTCTCTAGCAATCCCTAGATATATTAAGTAAGCAATTCAGAATAGTATTATAACATAAGGCATCAACACATGCCAATGTGGTTGAACATAACAAGCAAAAAATATGGTAATTACAATGTAACATAATGCATCAACACATGCCAATATCGTCGTACATAAAAAGTATTAAATATTGGAATAACAATGTATCATATGACATCAATGCATGTCAATACCATCCTGCATAAGTATTAAATGATTCGGAATCATAAAGCACCACAAATGCAATCACAAGAAAACACAAGCACTAATTTGGCTCCCATACACTAACTAGTGCATAAAGTAATGAACTAATCACGATACCCCATACCACCAAAGAGTATACCCAAGATAAAAATAAAAGAATCTAACCTTCAATATATCCAAACTTTCTCATCATCCAAAGTTTTCCATAATTTCCATCAAATGGCCGTTTTCCGACATTCATTATCATTATCAATAATCATAATTGTTAATACTCAAAACCATAACTATAACATCATATAGACTTTTATCTCGTCAATACATCCTATTCACTCATTTTTATCTAGCCAACACTTATTACTAAACCAACTACTCTCCAATCATCATATAACGTATTATTAATATATATCAGTAATTTATCACATAATAACTATTCATGGGTCATCGACTAACCATTATTCACCAACTAACCAATATCTAACATCAAGTGCAGATTCACCACTAGACCATATTTGCCAAATAACAAATATTTTTTACTAGCCGTCATAATTCTGCTAGCCACTATCAAACAAAAGTCCACCAATCACCGTTTGTTCACTATTAACCTATCAACTAACATCTTTTATTAACTAGCATAATTAATCCACAAATCCTATTTTAACAACTAATCGACATCATAAACATAGTCATCAATAGCAACTAATCATCACCTTCAGCCTTCTTGGCTATCCTCACATCATCATAATATTCTCAATCCTTGTTGGGTATCATTATATTATCATAATATCCTGACGCCTTGCCTGGTACGATCATATATCCTCCAGCCATGCCGGATATCAATATATCACCACAATATAATAATAATATGTAAATTAATATCATTAATAAAGAACAACCCCCATGAGGTCTAAGGTAAATAAAAAGCCCCACGAGGGGTAAAGTAAATGACAAGCCCCACAAGGGCTAAAGTAAATAAATATAAAGGAGAAATGAAGAAGATCATACTTCCATAATCCAATGCTTATCATCAATGTAACTTTATCAATAGATATATGTATATGTAACGTGAATAATATAAACCATCGTTGTGTTTTAATGGAACTTATTAAGTACCAAAAGTATTAGCATAAGTATCATATAAAGAAGTATCTTGAGTACCAAAATAATCGATAGAGTATCTTTTATTATAGTAAACAAGCATGCCTTCTAGCACCTTTAAAATCATCATTTCATATATTCACACTAAGGAAGATTTCCAATATGATTTATTAGAGTAACTATTAAGCATTATCATAACCTGGGCAATAGTACAATAATAGCTTGAACATTAGCCTAAACAATGGATTAATAGATAATGTAGACCTACAGTATAATAAAGGACTCATTATTACATAGTCCAAAATGTAGTTATTTAGACCAGGGGATAACCATAAGTGATATCCCAAAAATTGACCATTAGTAGTATATTCATTGGCCTACTATTGGCCTAAATATAATTTATCATTAATAAGAAACATGGATAGAGCATGCCATGATATATGCCTTATTCATAGCGTGATCAATAATGTCATTTATGGCATAGGTTATATAATAGTTAAGGGCTCATTTAATAGCACACTAATTAGCCCAAACAATAGTTAAACACCAAAACATACTTTGTAGCTTGGCATAAGCTTTAGCCAATAAAGCATACAATGGCCTAGTCACTTGGGCATTATTCTGAGTATCATTCCAAATAACCAAAAAGTAAAAAGAATGGCCAGTCCCTAATCGATCACTAAGCGTAAGGGTTCAAGGGAACTTATCATAAGTCTTGCCATAAGGTGGGTCAACAAGCCCATATCTAAATCCCCGAATACCTTCTAAGTCATTTTTTACGCCGAACTAGGCTATGGTATCTAAAATAACTCTTAGATATTTAGAACGCCACCACAAGCTCTAAGGTAGATATTTAACTCAAGAACTATTACAAAGTCTAATGGAGCAAAGGAGACCTTCTCTAGTATAAGTAACTAAGGCCAATTTACTCTAAGTATGAGCAACTAGAGAATTTTAGATAATGCTCAGTATTCTAAGGCATTCTCATGCTAAAAATGGGTAATGAAGTCTACTACACCATAAATAATGGGAAACTGTAATGCCTTGAAATCTCATCTTGGAACGTCACATGGTGGTTAAGGCTACAAGTAGCCCCAAGCTAACCTTTTAAGCCTGCTACTACTTCTAACACCTACTTTAGGAAAGATAAGTCAATTAACAACACTAAAATGTAACAAATTTGAACTGAAACAACTGAAATAATCATCTGAGAAATCAATACTAAAAATCTAGAATTCAACCACTAGTCTACTCTGACAAGCTACTACTTACTACTAAACTAAAGAGTCATTGGGAAAAACCCCTAACTGACTCAACTGAATTGAAAACCATAACAACTGATATCAAAATTGAAAGTACGAGAAATAGGTCCTCAAACCATAAGGACTCACCAATTGCGGATCGTAGATAAAGGTACTTGGGAATCACAGTCATGGCTAAGAATGAGCACCTGAACGTACATTATGAAACAATGTAGTACACAGACGTGTAGATCAGTACTTTAAGGATGTACTGAGTATATGGAGATGCATGTATTAAGTAAACAAGATCATTACTCATTATGAAACCATGCATGCAAATATGAATGACTCACATTGATTGAATAAGTCCAAAATATGAACAATGAAACATGTAATATAAATATCGTGAGTCATTATACTTAGTTCTAAAATTTGTATTCTCCTCTTATTCTCAAATCTTGTAACCCAAAAAAATGAAATATTAAAACAATAACTTTCAAACATATATTTTTATCTTAAGGAGAATAAAGAACTTCATTTGAATCCTTAAGAATTCAAAGACTTATGATTATGGAACTTTTGGATTCTTTGACAACTTCAGAGTTTCTTCTAACCGACATAAACCTTGTGAGCAACATGGAGTCCAACGTGTTGGCCTCGTTAGGGATAGCTGTTCTACCCTTGCCATCAAAATAGAATCTTAACTTTAGTGATCACGAGCTTAACCCACTTGAGGTAAATTAAATCCTACAGTGGCTTGTAGTTCTAGGGCATGAGACCTTGAAATCAAGTCCAACTCGGTGATAAATACTACTCCCATACTTAGAATCAAAACTTTTAGGAAAATCCACCTTGAACAATACAAAAGTCCGTAATGGAAGCCAACCATGCTTCCCTTTAACTTGAATCAAAACAATGTGAACTCGTTTCTTAGCGTTGGACTTAAATATCAAACTTGTTCAAAACCATCCTTCTTGAATACCAAGACTAAAATTCATGACTTACAACTTATGCTCAAAATTATGTCAAATCACAAAGTACTTAATAATTGCCATGATATCATAGAAATACTTTATAAAATCTCAAACTTTACACTTGGGTTCCAAAACATGCGAATACATGCAAACTTAAATGATTATAGTTTCACAATAAAACTTAGTTCATGACACTATCTCAGAAACACTTGGAAAATAACAATTCATGTTATGAATATTAAATTCATGGGATAAAATCTTAAGTCAAACAATAATAGATAGGGAAATTTCACAATTTAAGCTCTGAACAATTTTATAATCTCACAAACTTAAAATAAAGTAAAGTAGGCATAAATTCCTTTTGAAAACATGAAAATTCTTTAATTAAATCAAAGTTTTGGGCATAAGAATGAAAGAATTGTTCTTGTTCAAATCCCACATACTTTAAACTAGAAGATTTGAGTGAACTCTTTCTTTTGAGATGCTATTCGTACTATTGTTGGGTGATTCGTGAAACCTTCGGTCTAGGGATTCTGATTCTTAAAGAAATTTGGAAAAGTGAAGGTTAAATTTTGAGTTCTCTTGAACTTTGGGTTGAAATCCTAGAGTGTTCTTGGTGAATTTTAGAGAGGAAGACTATATTTTGGTATTTGGTGACCTTAATCCAGTGTTATGACTGATAGAGGGTGGGCGAAAAAGACTAAATTGCCCTATTGGATATGGATTTTAGAAGCTGAAAAAAAACTAGGCATCAATGCGATTGGTGATGCGGTGCGTTGATTCCATCGATGCGGTACAGACGCGCCGCGCCATAGTCGTGCCAAGCCTCAGTACTTTTGACTGGTAGTTCTTACAAAAAAATTGACCAACGTGACAGACGTCATGGCATGCCAAGATCACGTTGGTCCACTTTGTTGGGACACCAAACGTGGTCTAAAGTGGACCAAAAATTCCAAAACTTGTCTGGGAACACCTATTAACTTCCCTAATCATGAATTAGCTAAAATATCAACTATCGAAGGCCGAGAAGGTTGGTAATAACATCCTCAAATTTTGAGGCCCTAGAAATGACTAAATACCAACACTTAATTTGAATTTTCTAAGTCTAGGGACTCTTTGGGCTTCGTTTAAGGGATTTAGACAATAGGGATTTTGCGGGCTCTTACAATATCTTCCCTTTGGGAACATTCATCCTCGAATGTCACTAGTTCGGCTAAGAAAATAACAAAAACTGAAGATGTACAGTTGAAATACTTTACTAAACTGACCCTACATTGTCATAAACTTTGAGTACTTTAGATAATGCATGGACTCATAATGAGAATAGCTATATTGTTGAATCTTTGGTTAAGGAGAAGCTGAATTAAGGAAGAATAGTACCTTCAGCTTGATCTAAACTTTTAGAGAAGAGATGAGGGTAATTGGATCGCATATCTACTTATACTTCCCAATTTGCACCCTCAACTAACTTGTTTCGCCATAAAACTTTGATCAAAGGAACTTCTTTGTTCCTTAGTCTACAAATCTGATGGTCTAGGATCGCTACTGGAATCTCTTCATATGAAAGGTTGTTCTGAATATCTAAGCTCTCTGAAGGATCTACTACAACATAATCACCAATCTGCTTCTTAAGCTTGGATACGTGAAAGACACGACGAACGGCTGAAAAATCTATGGGAATCTCTACCTTATAAGCTAATTTCCCAACACGACTATGAATTCTATAGGGGCCAACATAAAGGAGACTAAGCTTCCCCTGTTTGCCAAATTTCTTCACCCCTTTCATGGGTGAAATCTTCAAATACACCAAATCATCTACCTAAAACTCGAGGACCCTTCTCTTCACGTCCGTATATGAATTCTGATGACTCTGAATTATCTTAAATCTCTCTCTAATCAGCTTGAATTTTTTTATATCTTTAAATAATGCATCAGGTCCAATCAAAGCATTCTCACCCACTTCAAACCAACTTATGGGTGATCTATTTCTCGTCCCATAAAGAGCCTCAAATGGTCATCCCAACTTCCTTTAAAATCAAGGGCACATGCCCTCTATATATCTTCGAGAGTTTGGATGGTCCTCTCATCCTGACCATCTATCTGCGGATAAAAGGTAGAACTAAGATGCACTTAGGTGCCAAGACCCTTCTCAAAAGCTCTCCAAAACTAGGAATTAGACTGAGTACCCTTATCTACGATAACAGATAAGGGAACTCCATGCAATCTTACTAACACTTAGATATATAGCTTAGCATAATCCTTAGCTGTATAAGATATATGCATTAGCAAGAAATGTACTGACTTAGCCAACCTGTCTAGAAGAACCTAAATAGAATCATGATGATGATGAAAAAAGGGTAAACCAGTCACGAAATCCATATTCACCTCTTCCCACTTCAAAGTAGGTATACCAAACTCTTGCATTACACCACCAGGTCTTTGGTGCTCTATCTTAACTTGTTGACAAGTTGTACACTTTGCCATAAACTCTGCGATATCCTTCTTTATGCCTCTCCATCAATGGATTTCCTGCAATTTGCGATACATCTTGGTAGCATAGAGATAAATAGAATATCGCACGCCAATCGCTTCAGCCATAATTCTCTTTCTCAAATCACCAGGATGGAACACATAATCTACCCTGAAACCTCAACACACCATCTTCTGATTAGGAGAAAACCTCTACCTTTTGGTCCTTAACTTACTTCTTTAGTTTGACCAAACTAGGATCCATGTCTTGTTTTTCCTTTACTTTCAAAACTAAGAAAGATTTGGAACTACTCTGAACCCACACATTACCTTCAGCATAATCAAATAATCTTACAACCAATCTAGCCAAATGATGAACTTTATAAGCCAATTCTTTCTTATCCTTCTCCACATAAGACACACTATCCATAGACAACCTACTAAGGTCGTTTTCCCCTATATTGGCCTTACCTGGATGAAATAACACACTTATATCATAATCTTTTAGCAACTCTAACCATCTTCTCTGTCTAAGATTCAACTCCCTCTAAGTAAACATATACTGCAGGCATTTGTGATCAGTAAACACATCAATATGAACACCATAAAGATAGTGTCTCCAGATTTCCAAAGCAAAACCCACAATAGCTAATTTAAGATCATGGGTTGGGTAACTCTTTTCATGTGGTTTCAAATTCCTGGAAGCATAGGCTACAACCTTACATTTCTGCATCAACACTTAACCCAGTCCAACTCTAGAGGCATCATAATACACCACAAAACTTTTCATACCATAGGGTAGAGTTAACATAGTGATTGAAGTAAGTCGAGTCTTCAACTCCTGAAAATATTTCTCACAGGAATCTGACCACAGGAACTTAACTTTCTTTTGGGTCAACCGGGTCATGAGAGACGAAATAGAAGAGAAGCCTTCAACAAAACAATGGTAATATCCAACTAAACCTAAGAAACTTCTAATGTCAGATGGAGAGATAGGTCTAGGCCAATTTCTTATAGTTTCTGTCTTTTAAGGATCAACTCTAATGCCTTTGGCTGAAATAATATGACCTAAAAAAGCTATTGACCTTAGCCAAAACTCAAACTTATTGAATTTGGCAAACAATTGATGATCTCTAAAATTCTGCAGGAAAATTCTAAGATAGTCGGCATGGTCATCCTCGCTACTGGAGTACATAAGAATATCATCTATGAAGACTAGGAAAAAGATATCTAGATATTGTTTGAACACTCGATTTATGAGATATATGAAAGATGTTGGAGCATTGGTTAGCCTGAAAGACACGACAAGAAACTCAAAATGACCATAGATGATTTGGAAGGCTATCTTTGGAATATCACACTCTCTTACTTTAAGCTGATGATAGCCGGATCTAAGGTCTATCTTTGAAAAATAAGTTGCACCATGCAATTGATCAAACAGATTATCAATTCTAGGAAGAGGGTACTTATTCCTAAATGTGACCTTATTAAGTTGATGATAGTTAATTCGCATATGCAAAGAACCATGTTTCTTTTGCAGGAACAGGACGGGAGCACCCCAAGAATAAACACTAGGCCTTATGAAACCTTTATCTAGAAGATCCTTGAGTTGCTCTTTCAAATCTTTAAGTTACGTAGCTACCATTTGGTATGGAGGGATAGAAATAGGTTATGTATCATGAAGGAGGTCAATCCCAAACTATATCTCTCTATCGGGAGGTACCCCTGGGAGATCTTCTGGAAAAACATCAGGAAACTCATTAACTATGTCGATTGACTGAATAGTTAGAATCTCTGACGTAATGTGTTTAACTTGAACTAGATGATAGATGCAACCTTTGGATATTAGCTTTCTGTCTTTGAGATAGGATCTAAAATGACTCTTCGGAGATACAGAATTGCCGGACAACTCAAAAATTAGCTCATCAAGGAAATGAAACTTGACCACACGGGTACGAAAGTCTATAGATACATAATAGGAATAAAGCCAATCTATACCTAGAATAAGATCAAAATCAACCATATCTAACTCAATTAAATCAATGAATTTGACCTAATAAGAACAGTAGTA
This sequence comes from Capsicum annuum, assembly GCF_002878395.1. NCBI lineage: Eukaryota > Viridiplantae > Streptophyta > Magnoliopsida > Solanales > Solanaceae > Capsicum > Capsicum annuum. The sequence goes on from NW_025887533.1 coordinate 70,280, forward strand.
GCATATGTTTTATAAACTGGCTTACCAACTAATGTAGAAACCAAGATAGGCTAAGGGATCTTTTTGGGATTTATCTCAAAATTCAAAGCAACTAATAGGGTCATTTAAGAGAAAGTTGACCCAGGGTCCAACAACATATAAACATCAAAGTGAAAGACATGGATCATACCAGTAACAAGATATGGAGAATCCTCCTATTCCTGACGGGATGGTAAGGCATAGAACATATTCTGGCACTGACCGCTAGCTGAGCTAGATGAAGCACCCTGAGGAGGGGCTGGAGGGATAAAAGAGCTGGTGCATAGAAGCTTTATTCTGGGGTCAAACATCTCAGTTCCCATGCCTATCATGCACACACTCTCTAAGTTTGCAGCCCAACTTTACACAACCAAAACAACCCCTTTATTTTTCCAAACACTCACCTGGATGGGTTTCGTCACACTTAGAATATGGGGGATAACTAGGTCTGTTACTCACACTGTTCAGCGATCTGGACATAGAAGACTTATACCCCTACTCCTGCATATTTTTAGGTACGAGAGCACTAGTTGATGAAGGAGCTGGCATAGATGAATGAATTTAAAAATATGCATGATTCCCTCTATAGGATCTAGTACGACCATACTCATGCTGCTCTAATTTATCCCTCTTATTTTCTCTTACTGTATCTCTCTCTTTTATCTTATCTTCCTCAATAGTTGAGCATACATTATCACTCTTGAAAGATCTATTTCTCTATTCAGCATAGCAATCCTACACTTCTTAACAACCAATCTAGATATACCGGTCATAAACTTACTCATACTACTTTTCGGGTCAGCCATTAAATTGGGAGCATACTTGGATAATTGGTTAAACTTGAGAAAATACTCTGTTATTGTCATAGAGCCTTGCCTCAGGTTTATGAATTCCTCTATCTTTACTTCCCTCATCTCAAGTGGGAAGAACATATCCAGGAACGCATCCTGAAAAACCTGCCAAGTCATAAGAGCTGCATTCTCCCCTCTACTCTTCGTACACATCATAACCTAATCATATGCAACATATTTCAACCTATAAGATTCTAATTCTACACTCTCTTCCTCAGAAATAAGCATAACTTGGGTAATCTTCTTTACCTCATCAAGATAAAACTATGTATCCTCACCTCCCTTTGACCTATAGTATTCATGTGGATTCATCCTCATAAAATCTCAAATCTTGGCTACAACTAAATCACCTCCTTACTGATACGTGACTTTAGTCTGGTCATTGGTTTGAATATTCACAGTGACCGCCTGGTCCTACACTTGAAAAGCTGCCCGTAACTCAGCATGAGGCACATTCTCATTCAGGGGATCAATAGGCTAAGGTTGATGGATATCATTCCTACGGGCATAAGGTATTTGGGGAGGTATTTTATATCATAAAGAGCATGAATTAATAGCATAGAGAGACAACTGTACGCATGACGGATTATGAAAGAAAGAGATAACTTTTCATAAAATATCTTGTAGCCTCTTGCTCATAAATGTGGCACGCTACACACCGATGATCAATACTCTACCTAACGCGGCTTGTCCGACTTCTTAGGACTGTTTAAACCTTAGGCCCTGATACCAAGTTTGTAACGCCCTGAAATCTTATCCCGGAACATCACACAACGCTTAAGACTACAAGTAGCACCAAGCTAACTCTTTGAGCCTACTACTACTTCTAATACCTACTTTAGGATAGATCAGTCAAGCAAAAACACTATATCATAAACAGTTTGAACTGAAACAACTGAAATAATCATCTGAGAAATCAATACTCAAAATCTGGAACTCAACCACTAGTCTAGTCCGATAAACCTCTACTTACTACTGAACTAGAGAGTCATTGGGACAAACCCCCAACTAACTCGACTGAACTGAAAGCCATAACAACTGATATCAAACCTTGAAATTTAAGAAATAGGTCCTTGAACCATGAGGACTCACCAACTACGGAGTGAAGACAAAGGTACTCGAGAAACACTATCGCGGCTGAGAATGACCACCTGAACCTACATTGTGAGACAATGTAGCACACAAACGTATATGTGGATCTGTACTTAGAGAATCTACTGAGTATATAAGGGTGTATGCATTAAGTAAACAAGATCATTAATCTTTATGAAACCATGCATACAAATATGAATGACTAACATTGCTTGAATACGCCCAAAATATAAATCTCATGAGTCATTATACTTAGTTCTAAAATTTGTATTCTCCTCTTATTCTCAAATCTTGTAACCCAAAAAAAAAAAGAAACATTAAAACAATAAGTTTCAAACTTATATTTTATCTTAAGAATAATAAGGAGCTTGTTTTGAAACTTAAGGAATTTAAAGACTTATGATTGTGGAACTTTGAGAATCTTTGGGAACTTGGGAGTTTCTATTTACCGAAATAACCATATGTGCAACATGGAGTCCAACGACTTGCCCAATATGGGAGAGCTGTTCTACCCTAGCCATCGAAATAGAACCTTAACTTTAGTGATCACTAGCTTAACCCACTTGGGGTAAATCAAATCCTACAGTGGCTCGTAGTTCTGGGGGATGAGAGCTTGAAATGAAACCTAACTTGGTGCTAAATACTACTTCCATACTTAGGCTTAAAACTTTTAGGAAAATCCAGATTGAACAATACAAAAGTGAGTGATGGAAGCCAACCATGCTTCCCTTTAATTTGAATCAAAACAATGTGGACTCCTTTCTTAGTGTTGGACTTAAATATTAAACTTGTTCAAAACCATCCTTCTTGAATACCAAGACTAAAATTTATGGCATACAACCCATGCTCAAAATCATGTCAAATCACAAAGTACTTAATACTTGCCATGATATCATAGAAATACTTCATAAAATCTCTAACTTTACTCTTGGGTTTAAATACATGTGAATACATGCAAACTCAAATGATTATAGTTTTACAATAAAACTTAGTTCTTGACACTAACTTAGAAACACTTGGAAAATAGCAATTCATGTTATGAATATGAAATTCATGGGATAAAATCTCAATTCAAACAATAATACATAGGAAAATGTCACAATTTAAGCATTGAAAGATTTTATAATCTCACAAACTTAAAATAAAGTAAACTAGGCATAAATTCCACTTGAAAACATGAAAATTATTTAATTAAATCAAAGCTTTGGCCACAAGAGCGAAAGAATTGTTCTTGTTCAAAGCCCAGATACCTTAAACTCAATGCTTTGAATCAACTCTTTCTTTTTGGATGCGATTCATACAATTGATGGGTGATTCTGGAAGCCCTCGGACTGGGGATTCCGATTCTTGAAGAAATTTTGAAAACTAACGGTTAAATTTTTAGTTTTCTTGAACTTTAGGTTGAAACCCTAGAGTGTTCTTGGTGAAATTTAGAGAGGAAGACTATATTTTTGTATTTGGGTACCTTAATCCCATGTTATGACTGATAAAGGGTGGGGTAAAAATACCAAATTACCGCCTTGGATGTGGATTTTAAAAGATGAAGAAAAAACTAGTCACCGATGCAATTAGTGACACGGCGCGTCGATGCCATCGACGCGA
>NW_025887533.1:76842-79770 GCF_002878395.1 Capsicum annuum
ACGACCGCTTTACACTCCCACGAGAGCTGTAGATTGAGCGTTATCACGCATCACGCTATAATCACGCCAAGCCTCAATACTTTTGACTGGAAGTTCCTACAACAAAATTTACCAACGCGATGGGTATTGCAGCATACCATGATATCCTTGGTCCACTATTTTGGGACACCAAACATGGTCTAAACATAGACCGAAAATTCTGAAACTTGTCCGGGAACACCTATTGACCTTCCTAATTATGAATTAGCTAAAATATCAACTATCGAAGGCTGGGAAGGTTGGTAATAAAATCCTCAGAGTTTCAAGGCCATGGAAATGACTAATTCCAAGCACTTAGCTAGATTTTCTAAGTCTAGGAACTCTTTGGGCATCGTTTAAGCGATATAGACAATGAGGATTTTGCGGGGTCTTACAGAAACCAATCAAGATTTTCAACTCTAAGATTCACATAGCCAAAAAATTTCCAACTAACCCAAATATTTCATCCTATCAATTCTACACTTAAAACCCATCCCAATCTAACAGGATATCATAAATATACTATAAGATAACATAATCTAACAAGCAGTAAGCCAAGCCTACCTCAAATACGATAAATGCTCAACAATCTGCTGAATATTTACTTTTCTCTTCTGAGAAGCTTCTTCAAAGTACCAATCTATTAAAAATGCAATTTACATATAATTACAAAAATATTGATACCCATATTGCACCATTGTACTATAATACCCCGCATGTTTCTAAGCTAGGAAGTGAATAAGTATTCCTATGTATGAAATCTCCTATCCTGTGACTCATACTTAAATACATGACTTACAATGAATATACTAGTGATAGGATACCTTATGATACATTAAGCATGTTCATATGACTCACTTAAGGTAATACAAGCTAAGAGTTTTGAATCCATTAAGTTTTAGTGCTTGATTTTGCAAGGGTCATCTTTGAATGAGTATAAATCGATTTTAACGTGGTATTTAGGATTATTTAGACCCACCAAATTGTATATAATTGAGTTATCTTTCCAATGATACCAATTTTGCCTTAATCCAATACCCGAGCGAAAAGTTATGCCTATTTTCATCAGAGACAATAAGCATAGGCAATTAGTTAGGCGCCGCCCAACCCAAGCAAAGGTAATTGGTTAGGAGCCGCCTAACCTATCTTAGGAAATCACTTGGGCGCCGCCTAAGTCAATTCCAGGTGCCAAAAACACTCCGTTTTGAGTTATTTTAAGGGTAATTAAGTCTTTTAACACTCCTTACACGTCCTTAAACTTAACCCTATGAAATATATAGCTTCTAAACATATTAAAACCCTATTATCATCTCAAAGTTCATCATCAAAGAGCACTAAAAGAGAAAAACAACTACGGTTGCGTATCTGAGCATGAAGATGCGATTTCAAGGAAATTCCTCCGTCAATCATCAAGAATCTTCCTTTTAAGGTATGTGTGAGTTGATTTATGGATCCCTTTCATCCATAAAGCTCAAAAATGCGCTTTTTCATTATAAAATATGATTTCTATATTGTTGGGTGTTGATGATCATATTGTTGATATTGGGTGATTCCCAAGATGGAATCTTTATATGTTTTTTTCTTTAATTTCATGATATCATATGAGTTGGAAGCATGTAAATTTAGTTTTTCATGATGTATAATTTGATGATTTCACCTATTCTTAAGATGTGCATGTAAGGTGTTTGATAAAATTTCTAAGAAACTAGAAATCATGCAATATAACTAAATTGTGACTAAGTGAAGGATTCATGATATGCCCTTACGTTCCAATGACTTCTATGTTGTTAATGTGCCTTGTAAATGTTGTTGGAATACTCATGAAATATTCTTATGAGATTATGCTATGTTTACTTGCAAATCCTACCTATGAACAAGATGTATGATAACCATGCAATCCACATGAACTTCCATGCTATTGGTATGTGTTGCCAATATGATTATGCAATGGACATGATATTAAGATTGTGCAAGTACTTCCATGTGATATGAAATCTTTTCCATGCAATACATTGTTGATAACCATGCTTAGTATGAGATCCCTACTTATGATATTAAAATTATGGACTCTACTCTTATGATAAGTCAGTCATGTGTGTCAGTTTCTTTCCATCGAGTCCTGGGGGTAATTGTACCCGAAAACTATAGTTGTGTGCCTAGATCCATGTCATGTTTCACGATATCCAAACTTAAGCCATGATTCCATAGACTTCAGTCAGTCTTGGGAATCAGGAAAACCTCATGATCTTAGTCAGTTGTCAGATATTTATAATATTCTACAAGTCAATGGAATTCAGTAAGATTAAGTCATGCACCATCAGTTATTCATGTCCAGTCCCTCCAGATGGGAGTAGAGGTTAGTATCGTGTGAACCCAATGATGGGAACTCACCCGCCAGTTTAGGGTGTGATACTTAGTAATCATCCTTGTGTTCCCAAACTATGTAGCTACCGTAGGTTGAGATATCTTAACCCATCAGATTAGGGTTACTAAGATAGGTTAACCCGTTAGTTTAGGGTTCCCATCATTCTCATTGAGTACATGCCAGATAAAGGTCACTCACAGGCTGTCCTTACCCGTGGCATAATATTGACACCCCTCCAGTCGGGGCAGAGATTGGACCCCATCTTAGCCATAACGGCATACATAGGGCATGTCAGTTAAACACTGCTTCCCACAATTTCAGTATCAGTGTTAGTAAAAGAACTCAGGGCGTTCTTCATATTTCAGTATATATAGGACTATCAGATACAATCGTCTATGTTATCAGTTTAAGTATCAATTATGATAGTTATCAGTAAACCATGTATTAGCTTATAGGTCATGCTATCACATATTCATGGTCCTAATTTCTATATATGTGTGTTTGCACTCCCACGTTCATATTAGTCAGTCAATGTTGTTCATTCA
>NW_025887534.1:0-2797 GCF_002878395.1 Capsicum annuum
CCCAAAAATTTGTGCTTGAAGTCTTGGGTCCCCCCTTCAGATGGATGGAAACTCAACATTGATGGATCTTTTGACTATAACAGTAGGAAAGGTGGAGTAGGAGGTTTATTTCATAATAACAAGGGTAACTGTATAAAAGGCTTCCACACAAGGATTAGTGTAACTTCACCACTTGAGGCTCAAATGGTTGCACTCTACTTTGGTTTAGCTATAACAGTGCGTTTAAAATGCAACAAGCTTAGCATTGCAATTGATTCCACAATTTTAGCTACACTATGCACTAATGATCTGGTGACTGATATTAATCTCATTACATCCTACAGGGATCTTCTTCAGCAGCTGGGAGACCGCAGGTGTGCCATGAGGGATGACAGGAAAATAGAGCTGCGGATAAACTTGCTAGGGCGGGCAGAATGATGGAAACAAATAAACTTTTTGAGGAATAGACAGTTCCTCCCGTATTTATTCAAAGGGCTATAGAAATAGACAAGGAAGGAACTTCTTTTGCAGGGTCTGACGAACCCTTAGTATCTACTGTATGTACTACTAGTAGTGGTCATGAACCTTCTACGTCGAAGGCCCCTGCGACAGCTCTGTATGATGTTTTTTAGTATTTAAATAAAATCTCATTTTCAACCAAAAAAAAAGATCCCCAATTATGATTTATAATAAAGTATACGATATGATTTTCGAAGATTATGCATCATGGAGATGTTTTTGACGGAAATATATGTTGTCTTGAATTACTTCTCATGAAAATTGAATTGTAACTATATTCAAATCATGGTGAATGATTTGAAATGCATGCCTTATGATACAAGTACGACTACGAGGATGGACGAGAATGAGCGTGTATTGAATCCGTCCAAGGAAGTGCACAAGTGAAGTGTAAAAGAGGGCCTAAATGCATTAAAAACAACCCCTAAGTTACACTTGATGGGCACCTCACCCTTAAGGGGTATTGTGGTTATTTTGTATTCTATTTTGTAATACACTATATATAGAAACTCTTAGGGTTTTTAGTTTTAGATGTTTATTGATATTGAAAGTTGTAAGAAGAACATTTCTCTCTTGTAAGAAAGGCCTATGGCCGAAACATTGTAACTAGGATTCCAACTTGAGTGTGGAATAATTCATGTTGGATTCATGCTTGGAACGTTGGGTGCTAGAGGAGGTTGAGGTCTCTCTTGTGCTCACCGAAGAGATAGGTATTTTTAGTGTGTAGTGTTAAGGGTCCAAGAGTGGAATAGGCTCTTGGATTCTTAAGATTATACCTTCACTTTGTCTATCTATCTATTTTAACGTATATTTCTTGGACTCTTTATTGTTGTTCTAGTCAAAATCGTGTGTTGTTGTTTCTATTGTATTATTGTTCATCTTATTCTTCATCTTGCTATCTTGATACTCTCTTTGTTAGTTTGTGGTGGCTGTTTTGGTGTCAAATACACCATTGTTATCTCATATTATTGTTGTTATAGTGAATTCGAGAGTGGTCTCCAAAAAGGTCCTCGGATCCTTAAGATTAGTGAACTGATTTGGAGTGTGTTTTCGTCCTTCTATTGTCTTTTTTGTATCATTTGATATGAGTACAACCATGAGGATGAATGAGAATGAGTGCGTATTGAATCCGTCCTAGGAAGTGCACAAGTGAAGTGTAAAAGAGGGCCTAAATGCACTAAAAACAACCCCTAAGTTACACTTGATAGTCACCTCATCCTTGAGGGGTATTGTGGTAATTTGGTATTCTATTTTGTAATACACTATATATAGAACCTCTTAGGGTTTTTAGTCTTAGATGTTTATTGACATTGAAAGTTGTAAGAAGAACATTTCTCTTTTGTGAGAAAGGCCTATGGCCGAAACATTGTAACTAGGATTTCCAACTTGAGTGTGGAATCATTCATGTTGGATTCATGCTTGGAACGTTGGGTGCTAGAGGAGGTTGAGGTCTCTCTTGTGCTCACCGAAGAGATAGGTATTTTTAGTGTGTAGTGTTAAGGGTCCAAGAGTGGAATAGGCTCTTGGGTTCTTAAGATTATACCTTCACTTTGTCTATCTATCTATCTTTACGTACATTTCTTGGACTCTTTGTTGTTGTTCTAGTCAAAACCGTGTGTTGTTGTTTCCATTGTGTTATTGTTCATCTTATTCTTCATCTTGTTATCTTGATACTCTCTTTGTTAGTTTGTGGTGGCTATTTTGGTGTCAAATACACCATTGTTATCTCATATTATTGTTGTTGTAGTGAATCCGAGAATGGTCTCCAAAAAGGTCCTCGGATCCTTAAGATTAGTGGACTGATTTGGAGTGTGTTTTCGTGCTTCTGTTGTCTTTCTCATATCATTTGATATCAGGGAATGGCTTGATATTATTCCTACAAGATCAATCTTGGGCTTGCTTTTTAGAAAATTCATAAAAAAAAATTGTTGTTGAAAAACTGAAAATTCCAAAAATAAAAAAATCAATCTGTCCATTTAGTGTTCTTGGCCGAAAATTATGTTTTTGTTGTGTATTGGCCAATATTTTTACTTGTCTTTGTTGTCTCTAAGTGTTAGTTTTGTTCCTCACTAACACATTGAGTCTGTATCTTAGATTTGAGCTTGAAATGTTGATGTTGTTAATGTGAACAAAGTGTGGCCAATTGTTGTTGGTATTGTTGTTGTGGGTTCAAGACTTGAACGTGTGATGTGTTGTTGGTTCAAGTTTTGAACGTGTATTGTGGAGATTGTGTTGTGGAATTTAAGCTTGGGAAGTTGTTGTTGTTTGGGAGGTCCAACTTGAACCTTAGAACTTCAAG
>NW_025887534.1:2897-4526 GCF_002878395.1 Capsicum annuum
CACAATACACGTTCAAAACTTGAACGTGTATTGTGGAGATTGTGTTGTGGAATTTAAGCTTGGGAAGTTGTTGTTGTTTGGGAGGTCCAACTTGAACCTTAGAACTTCAAGACTCAAAGTTTGTGTTCTTGGTGTTCTTCACCATCTTCATATATTGTTGACGAAAAAAATGGTTGTTGATCTTAGAAGTTGAAGAAAAAGAGTGTGTATTGTGTTAGTCTTGCAAAACATAGATCCAAGTTTCAAGGTATAGTACTTGTGACTCAAAGACTTTTCCTACACGCTAAAGACTTTACATCGCTTCTCAACCACTTTTCCATGAAACAAAGGTCCATGTTTTAAGGAAAAGTACTACAAAAGTCAAGTTTTGAAATGTGAAACTTGAAAAAAAGGCTCCAAGACTTATTCTTTCCTCCTTAAAAAAAATTCCATCCATCCAAATTAAAATTGGTCAAGACTTGGACTTTGGAAAATAAAAATTGTAGAAACCGCAACCAATACGTGGCTCCCACGTCATCAAGTTACTGTTCACGCATTAAATTTTGGCTCAAATTTTAGATTTTCTTAGTTTCTTTTTATTGTTCCGTAGTTTCATTTGTTGGTTCCAATACTAATTGACAAACTAGTACTCATTTACTAGATTGTTAGTTAGTCTTTGTGTTCGTTCATTCGTGTTTAGCGTTTGTTGTGTGCTTTTTTTTTCTCTTTTGTGAATTCGTTGTGTCTTATTGGTTCAAGTCCGTAAACAATTTTTCTTTTGAGTCAACTCAAATGAAAATCTATTTCGAGCAAAGATGGACTCATCCCTCAATCACTAACGAAGTACAAACCGACTTTCAACACTTGTGAAACTAAGTGTGAGGTAAAACCGAGAGTGAGGGTGTGGTGAGGCATTTTGAACTAACAAGTTTGTTTTGTTGTTTTCCTTTGCTTTAGGTACCATGGCTGCCACTAATCTCGATGCTATATTTGATCGCATCAATGATGATATTGAAGAAATGAAATGGTACGTGGAAAGGCTATGCCAATTGTTACCTAAACTTATCCCACAAAATCCAACTTTCCTTGTCCAAACACCTTTTACCGAGAGATTCCCAAAGGAAGAGGTAGGCTGCCCCGACCCACACCAGGGTAAAAAGGAGATTGAAACATCTTTGGTACTTGATAGTGAACTTATAGAAAGTGAAGCACTTGCTAGTTCCAAATCTGTCCGTGAGATAGATCATGCTCTCTTTTGGTTTAATGTTTTGTTTAAAGATGATATAAACACTCCTAATGAACCTAGTGGTAAAAATTATGGTATAGCTTGCCTTGAAGGCTATAGCCGATATGCTAACCCACTATGGTATGACAACATTCCTCCTAAAGATGGAAATTTCTTTTTGGAAGATGATAGTACTCTTATGGGCAAGGAATGTGTAGTCTCGGAAATGAGTACTCTTGGTGTTCATGATGATCAATTTACTCTTAAATGTAGTTCACTACTTGAGCATGTGAATGAAGTGCTTAAAAATTCGCAAGTTAGTGATGGTGTTTATAGAATTGATCTTGATAATGCGCATGACTCTTTGAAAATCTTGTGTGGTAAAAGCATTGCGATTAGTTTTGTTCATAGAGATCATGTGTATG
>NW_025887535.1:0-4222 GCF_002878395.1 Capsicum annuum
TCAGTTCATGCCAAATGGGAACTTGGACGGATGGCTACATCCAGAAACGGAGATACAGAAGAGTAGCTTGACCATAATTCAGAGAATGAATATCATAATAGATGTGGCCTCTGCACTTCATTATCTCCACCATCAGTGCCCAACACCCATAATTCACTGTGATATAAAACCACAAAACATTCTTCTTGATGAAGATCTCACAGCTCATCTGGGTGATTTCGGTTTGGTGAGACTCCTTCCTGAATTCAGTAATGCACCGGAACCACATCTGTTTAGCTCACTTGGAGTTATGGGAACCATTGGCTATGCAGCTCCAGGTAAAGTTTCTAGGTAAACAAAAATTGTGAATATACCATATGGTCTCTTCTAACAATAGTAGATTATTTATATATTTGAATTTGCTTGTCGCAGAATATGGCATGGGCAGTAAGCTCTCCATATTAGGTGATATGTACAGTTTTGGGATCCTAATAATGGAGATATTCACGGGAAGAAGACCCACAGACCCTTTGTTCCATCCAAGCTCTAGTCTGCACCACTTTGTGGAAACAGCATTGCCAGAGAATGTTATGGAGATTCTAGACAAAACAGCTTTTCATGGTGAGAAGATGAGTAAAGCAACCTATGGAGAAGAATACTGGGCCAGTATCAAGAAAGAACAGATGGAATGCTTGGTTGGCATACTTGAGACTGGAGTTGCATGTTCAGCTGAATCCCCAAGAGACAGATTGACCATGAGACAAGTTTACAGTAAGTTGACAGCAATTCGAGAAAAAATTCTAAGAGCAGAAGATGCATGAAGAGGAGATTTGAGGCCACAGGCTACAAATGAAAGCATTGGATTATTTGATCTAAAATGTTTAGCTAATCTTACATTCTGTCTATTTGGTAAGAAAACATTGTAGTCTTTCTGGAGCCACCGGAGAGTTGATAGGGACCATCAGGAACACCTGGAGAATGATACCCAGCATGTATTTTTTGGTGCCTATGGACAGAAAGGAACCGTAAGTGTTTTGATGGAAATTCAACTCCTATCCAATCACTCAAGGCCAAATGTTTGTTCAGTCTATTTTTTTGGTCCAGCCCGTCAGTTGTGAATAGTTCTACTTCTGCTGCTTACATAGATTTCATTAGCTCTTTAATCTAGGCTGTCCATAGTCATGTTAAGACTTCTCTATTTTTTTTTTTTTTAATTTTGTGGCTGGCTCCCAGGTCTTAACTTTTATGTTGTAGTGGAGCTAGCATATCTCTTTGCATCTGCTTGATGCCAGAAATGAAACGATTTCATGAAAAAAAAACATTGTAGTTTTACTTAAAAAATTGAAGTCGCTTTAGTATTTTCAGCATGAAGAACTAAGTATCAGATTTCTTGATACTTAATGGCTTTAGTTTAGGAACATCAGGTGTTAGTTCTTAACTTCTATAATAGGGGCTAAAGAGTTGGATACATCTCATAAACCGCGGAAAGGTAGACACATCCTATCTAGGAACCGGTGTTATCAAAAGCAAAAGGCACAAAAAATTCTAAGGCCCGTTGGGCCTTTAAGCGCACTCACAAATAAATTGTGAGCTTTATTGCAAAAGGGCACAAAGGGAGAAACAATACAAATATATACGTTTAGTTCAAAACTAATAATTATAAGCATGAATGACAAATATATGAATACAGAAATATTTATAATAAAAGAATTAACAATAAAGTGAAATATCATTCTTTGGTGTGCCCTCTTTAGAAGAAGCTCAGGCTCATTGACAAGGAAAAGTATGCCTTAGAACCTTGATGACGATATTGAACGACAAATTAAGCGCACTCAACACATTTTGAGCCTCCATTTAGAGCTTAAGCGCGAGCCTTTAATAACACTGCCAGGAAGTTGATAATATTAGTTAATGTACGTTATTAGTAACCAAACTGAGTACAACAACAATATACCTGGTGTATTCCCACAAAGTAGAGTCTAACGAGGGTACAAGACACAATAGACAGTAAACGAAAACAACAGATAGTCGCAGAATAATAACGCAACAAAATAATACACTACAATCGAACTACACAAAACACTAGATAGTATCAGGTAAGCCAATTGAACCTGAAAATAGTGAAATTACAAGGATTAACAAACAGTACCTAAAAAGAACTTAGGAATTCATTTACAATAACGATCAGTTTTCTTCTTGACCCGGTCATCAAGGGCATCTTCAACGGACTTAGCTTTAGAATTCGGGCCATACCCTAATTTTTTAGCTTCAACAGGGAACAAATCATCGTATTTCCTACGCTTAGCAGCGTCAATCGTATAAATATCTTCGGAAGCTTCGCCTTGTTGTTCAGTAGCAGCAACAGCAGCATCACCGGTTAATGGCTAATCAGAAACGACGTCGTTGTTATCAGATTTGTTCTTCTTTTTCTTCTTCTTCTTCTTCTTCTTATCGATTGATTTGCTGCGGGTGGCGACTGCGCCTCCTTTGAACATGCAAAGGTTAAAAATGAATTAGGAACCCTCTGTTTGAATCGCGAAGACAAGTTCTATTATAGCCTTTATGAGCCATGTCGTCTCCTCCTTTAGAAAACCAGAAAAATAGAAAATTGACATCACAGTGGAATTTCTTGAAAGTCAGTTCAACAACTCCAGGGAAAGAGAGAGGTTAGTCAATATCACTATTTGCGGCTTAAATTTACGAGTGGCAATTCCCTGATCTTCGAAGAAAGTGCATTAGAATATAACTACCATTACATCAGTGAGTAGAAATGGCAATGCTGCGGGTTTTTTCTAAACCCGCAAATTTTAAAATTGCACCACACTGCATCATCATTAAGCCCGTATAAACCCATCCCATACTCATATCCACGCATACCCGCATCGCACCACCCATATTTTTGATTTTTTCTTTTTTGAAAAAATTTGTAACTTCATTAAAAATCATAATATTTTCAAATTTACAACTAAAAAATAATTACTAATTTCTATTATATCACTTTTCACTAAAAAATTATCAAAAAGTATTACGTGTACAAGTCATTAACAAATATCATATTTTTATTAAAATGAAAAGAGATATTAAAAAAATTATAAAATTATTTATTTGTATTGTTATACACGTCGTTTTTAGTATCATATAAGTAAACCATACATGTAATCTTAAGTATATTCACGAGAATAATATTAATTTTTAGCTTTTTTTAATTTAAACCCGCATATATCCGCAACCCGCACTATTTAAAAAATAACTTACTTTAACCCGCACCGTACCGCATAACTTAAAACCCACACCACACCGCATAGCTTAAAACCCGCACTATCCCATTGTCATCCCTATCAGTGAGGGATTAATAAATATATATAACCCTAGAATAGTTCCCATCAAATATTCCCTGTTCACTAAGGGGTCGTTTGATTTGAAAACAAGTTATACCGAAATTAGTTATGCTGAGATAAATTGTGATGGGATAAGTTATACTGGGAATAGTTATGCTTGAATTATTTTTTATTAAGTGTTTGGTTTGTTGTATTCGAAGTAATATGCAAGGTATAATTTCTAGGAATAAATTGATTGATTACCAAAATACCGTCCATCTTATTTAACTTTGTATATATATATATATATATATATATATATATATATATACCAAAATAGTCGGATATTTCAATAAAGTAAAATATTTCAATTAAATAAAGTAGTTCAAAAACAAACTAATGCTAAAGAACCGTTTCGATACAACCAATGGCAAATTTATATTTTTTAGTGACTAATGATATATCAGTTTGTAAAAACCTACTCAGTACTCCCTCTTTCCTACTGTTTTTATATGATCGCCCCTAAGTTCTGTATCGGGGTTTATCCTAATTGCTGGTCTTCTAGGTACATTACCTGAACTATAATCTATTGGTTGAGGATTAGGGTTTGTCTGTTGGAATGGGCTAGCACTTGAGAAGCTAGTTGGTTCTAATTCTGCTAGTTCTTTATAACTGATAGTAGAACTTAATATAGAAAGTGTGTCTTCATCTTTTCTTTCAAAGCTAGTTTTGTTATTTCTATATCCGAAATTATCATTTCTTTCTAAACAGTTTTTGAAATGTTTTATACATTCTTCAATTTGCATGTCGTCTTTTCGACATCTTTTACATTTAAAAGTTATATTTTTATATTCTTCCGCTAAAGTTTCAGCCTTTTCTATGGCCATGTCTACTTCATATCCCTCTTGGAGGACTTCTATATTCAT
>NW_025887536.1:0-1947 GCF_002878395.1 Capsicum annuum
CACTATTCATTGTGTATTCCTGGGATATTCTTCAAAATACCATGGTTATCGTTGTTTGGACATCGGAATTGAAAAAATCTATTTTGAATGATACGTGAGGTTTGATGAAACACAATACCCCTTTATTTTGTAATCTATTTTGGGTCCGCCTCCCCTCCCCGCAAGATCCCCATCGAGTCAGCCCATTTACATTTTTTCTCCAATTCATGCAACTGTAGAATCAAATCCTAGGCATTCTATGTCTCTGACCATGCATATAACTCAACCTGTTATTTCCTCAACCATTACACTTACTACTAGTCTAACACAATGACAAAGTCCCATTCCTCATCCATTAAATACTACTAATCCTATTGTGTCGTCCCCTCCATCAATGCCTATTCATATTTTTTCCTATTCTACTATTTATCTAGTAGTCATTAACCTAGACACTGCCATTAGTTTTGGATTTCAGAAGTTTCTCACCCCCTCGAACTGCTCGAGTGTCCAAACCGGCTACTGTTCATAAGCCTCAACCACCTACGACTACCTTCAGATCTCATCCTATGACTATTCTCTCAAAACCTCCTTCTACATATCTTGTCACTCTTCCTTCCTCTCAAAATACCGCAACTTAAGAACCCACCTGCGTCATAAAACCCAATAAATTCAAGGAGTGGCAAGAAGCAACAACTATGGATATATCTTCACTTCTTAAAAATAACACATGGACGTTTGTTCCTATCAATCCCTCTATGAATATATTGGGTTGCAATTGGGTGTTTCAAAAAAGAAAGAATTTCCTGTAGTGTCATTGATAGATTCAAAGTTTGGCTTGTTGCCAAAGGCTTTCATCAAAAGAGGGCGACTATTTTGAGACTTTCACTCCGGTAGTGAAATCAATAACTATTCAGATAATTTTATCCATTGCTACCTCAAAGAACTGGACACTTCGTCAACTCGATGTGTAAAATGCATTTTTACATTGAGACCTTCACGAAGATATTTTTAAATTGCAACCCCCTATTTTCTGCTATCCTCAACTTCCTTACTATGTTTGCAAGCTTAATAAATAACTTGATGGTTTTAAATAGGCACCATGCTTATATTATATGCGCCTCTATAATTTTTTGATAACTATGGGCTTCATAAGCTCAAAAACTGATGTGTCTCTATTCATATTTAATTTTGATGGAGTTCAAATTTCATACTTATCTACGTCGATAATATTATCATTACTGAGAATAATCCTTTATTTCTTGAATCCATCATCTCTAAATTAGGTACTAAATTCGCCATTAGAGACCTTAGACCTCTATCATTCTTTCTAGGAATTCAAGTGACCCACCACTCTACTGGTATATTGTTGTCTGAAGAACGTTATGCCTCTGATATACTAGCAAGAGCTGGAATACAAGCTTGCAAACTGCTACCTTCTCCCATGTCTACTTCCAACAAGCTTCACATTGGTGATAGCGCCTCTTTCCATAAACCTACTCTCTATCGACAAATTATAGGGGCACTATAGTACTTGACACTTACACAACCTGATCTCTCCTTCTCTGTTGTGTGTCAATATATTCACAAACCCATTATAAACTAGTGTACAACTGTGAAAAGTATTTTATTCTATCTTTAGCATTCTAAGCATAGGTATTTGCTTATTCCAAAGTCCACGTCCTTCTCGATGCAAGCATTTACTGATTCGGATTGGGCAGGTTCCTTGGATGATAGAAAATCTACAGGTGGATTTGCGTTATTTCTTGGTTCAAGTTTGGCATCTTGGTCGTCGAAGCAACAATTTATGGTTGCTCATTCTTCCACAGAATCTAAATATAAGGCAGTTGTCGACGACGCAAAAAAATTAACATGGATTCAATCCTTGTTATTTGAACTTGGTGTCACTTTATCTAATGGTCCTACCTGATGGAGGGACAATATTGGTGCGGCCTATCTTTCTATTAACCC
>NW_025887537.1:0-1992 GCF_002878395.1 Capsicum annuum
GGATTGCATTAGACATTTAATGGATCATCAAGTAAAATTTGTGGTGGAAGCCTCGGAGGCTGAGTCGATTACCCAGAAACTGGGCCTACCCTCAGTCCGGCACCTTCTCCCTGTGTTGGTTGAACCGGCCCAGAGCCTTGCCCGGCCACCCATCTCCAATTACCACGTCGGCGCCGTTGGCCTCGGCTCTGACGGCCGTCTCTTCCTCGGTGTTAACCTGGAATTCCCTGGCCTACCACTTAATCACTCCGTCCACGCCGAGCAGTTTCTCCTGACCAACCTCGCGGTCCACAACTGCCCCCGCCTCGTCGCATTCGCCGTCTCCGCCGCCCCCTGCGGCCACTGCCGACAGTTCCTTCAAGAACTCCGAAACCCTTGCTCTCTCCAAATCCATATCACATCTCAACATCAAAACAATCATTTCGAACCATTGCGTGAAATCCTGCCCAACCCATTTGGTCCATTCGATCTCCTGGATGACGAAACTCCTTTGCTCCTCGAGCGTCATAATAACGGTTTGTCCCTGCTGAATCGTGATGGAGGAGATCCGTGCAACGGGTTCGATTCAAATCCCCAATCTAAGAGATCGGGAAATTTTCTGACCACCAATGGGTTTTGCAAATATGCCGAAACAGAGAGGAGTACCCTTCTAAAAATTGCAGCTTTGGAAGCTGCTAACAATTCACATGCACCTTATAGTGGTTGTCCATCAGGGGTGGCAATCATGGATTGTGATGGCAAGATTTATAAAGGTTCTTATGTGGAATCTGCCGCTTATAATCCAAGTTTAGGGCCAGTGCAAGCGGCATTGGTGGCCTTTGTGGCCGGAGGAGGGGGTGGATATCAACGGATTGTGGCGGCAGCTTTGGTGGAGAAGGAGACAGCTAATGTAAGGCAAGAGGATACTGCTAGGCTCTCTCTCATGTTGATTTCTCCTCAATGTGACTTTACAGTTTTCCACTGCTGCTCTTTTGATGAAAATGGGTGTAAAAATGATTGAAGATTTAACCAATATTTGTTCATTCTACAGTTGCAACTTGGTTTGTAAAAGTATATCCACTTTGATGATTATCAATGAAATTAATAATAATAACATATTAATCCACAATCCTTTTAGGATTCATATAGAGATTACTAATTTTCTTGGAATGATTTTGTGGTTATTGATGCTATACATATTTATTATTACTATATATATTGGTAGGCTTAAGTTGGTGGTGGCAGTCATGCTTCTTTGTGTAACAAATAAATCTGGCAAAATCAATAATTTTGGCATCCTGTTACCCTCGGTCAAGATGCTACCGGGTCTCAGAATGAGATTCTAAAAGCTCTGGCATATTCCGTTTGATGGTCAAAGGATTCTTTTAAATACGATGACCTAAGGATTCTGTAAGGTGGGGAAAATGGTTGAAGCCGAGCTGTTTTTTAACACAATGGAGGAGTTTGGCTGTTCCCCTGATGGAGTAGCTTATAAGCCGGACCCTAATTGATGGGTTTTGTAAAGCAGGAGACATTGAAAAAGCTTTAATTCCCTTATTAGTGGACTTATAAAGGCTGGTAAGTTTAGCAAAGTCAAAGATCTCCTTAGTGAAATGCAGGACAGGGAATTAACCCCTAACGTTGTTACATATGGAGCCCTTATTGCTGGCTGGCTTAAAGAAGGATTGCCCGAGAAAGCTTTTAAAGCATATTTTGAGATGAGAGAGAAGGGATTGAATCCAAATGTCATAATAGCTAGCTCTATTATTAGGGGATTATACAAACTTGGTAGAATTGATGATGCTAATATGCTCCTGCAGAAAATAGTGGATGTAAACTTGTGTCCCGAACTGAAACATATTTACAGCTTTTCAAACTCTAAGACAGTACTGTCCGATGCACAGAAAATTGCAGATTCCATTGATAGAAGTGTAACAAAATGTGTTGTCCCGAATAATGTTGTGTTTAATATTGCTGTGGCAGGGTTATGCAAATTGGGGAAGATTGATGACT
>NW_025887538.1:0-1028 GCF_002878395.1 Capsicum annuum
TTAATAAATTCAATAACTAGAATTGTTTGGCCATAAGAGAAAAGATAAATTTTTGACAGAATTAACCTATCTGAAAAGACATTTTAATTACTAGAAAGAGATCACTACTATTTTGACTCTGTTCGTGGCAACTTGTAACGACACATGGGACAATTTGGGTTTTTAAGACGCCAAGTCTCGATGCAGCCATAATGGGAACTGTGGCTGCAAGGCAAGCTGTATGGTTTTGATCCAGGTGAGTAACTTTCCTTGCATATCACACACTCGTCTATCCATTCGTTTTCTGGAAGCTGAACTCTTTGCAAAGACTGCATTATTGATCTTACTACAGGTAGCGACATGAATTCTCTCGTAGCTTGCTCAGTTAAAGTCTGTACTAGTTCCCTTTCATAATTCTCATCAAAATGCATGCACCAACAATTTATTGTGCTCCTCACAGCATCTTTTATATCCCCTTCACAGGCTTCAATCCATTGTAATTTTTCATACAAAGATGGTTTGTGTGATTGTCCCAATCCCTTGATTGCTTTATAAGTAACTCTCCAATCTATTTCTCCAATCTCATCATATTGGTTTTTAACAATTCTGGATTTGGTAAGTTCAAATTCTTGAGGAGATACAGAAAGTTTCTCAACAGTTATCCGGCTCACATAGGCTGTATCATCATCTTGCAAAGGAGGTGCAAGGTTCTGTGTTGTACGAGCATACTCCAAAATTTGTTTGATTAAATCATGTTTGCTCTACAAGATTTTCTCAAGACCATCCCACTTAATTCTTTCTAGTGGATAATGAAAGATAGTTTCCGAAGACAACACAAGTGTAAGCAAACTTGACAAGTAGATCAATCTCCAAGTTAAAATTGATGCCTGAAATATTGACTGCACAAGAAAGAGTACTTCTAGCATTACGAAATTGGGGGAACACATGAATTTGACTAGCAGATGTGGATGACTCCATTATTTGATGAAACTAATCGAAGCGTAAATATTGAAGTTTGCAACTGGACTCATAAGTATATATAGAGAAAA
>NW_025887539.1:0-15273 GCF_002878395.1 Capsicum annuum
CTAGGGTTTCTCCCTTAAGATCAAATCTAAAACCCTTCTCTAAGAAACCAGAGAACTCACCATAAATTCAACAAATTGAGTTGAGATTTGAGTTCCCCAAATTAAAAGGTTGCAAGAACCCTCTCTCAAGCATAAGAAGAAGAGTTTGAAGCAAGCTTGTTCATCTAATTTCATAATCTAAGGTATGTGGGGTTTTGAACAACGGTAATCCTTTCACCCTTGTGCCCAAATGCTTATTTAAACAATTATTTTATGCAATCTATGAGATTTTACACGATATTAAATTAAAGTTTTTCATCCATTATTATTGATTGCAATATCTTAATGTTTCCCATGAATTGAAAGTCAAATAGCATGATTTTGCATGTTTTCTTAAGAAATTGAAGCTGGTTTTATACCCTATGTTGTTACTCCTTGAGAATTTAAGAGTTTCAATGTTCTAGAAATTGAAGTATAAGAGTCTAATGATATTTTGAGACAAATTGCTGTAACTTCCAGATTTCTACATAAATTATGAATATATATGCTATCTATTATGCATTATGATGAGTTTTAACTTGAGATTGAATTATGGGTCACTAAGCCCTACTTGAGACTTGCAATTTTATGAACTATTGTGCTATAAGCACGTATGATTTAAGTATTTTGAGATTATTGAGAAATGTTTTGACCTAATGGTCATAGAGTTTTGAAATCCACTCTACCACATGAGATTACAGATTTGATTGTTGGGTTCTTATGAACTATGAGATTATTTTGATAGTAGATTTCCATGAGATGAGTGAGATAAACTAAAGGGAGTAGTATTTAGCACCGAGTTGGATAAGTTACCATGGTTTCTTACCCCAGAACTACGTGCCACTGTAGGATTGAGATTTTGGGCCTGAGGACGATATGATTGGGCCCAAGGCCAAGATAAGTGATCACTGAGTTGAGGTTATACTCCTTGGCAAGAGTATGGTGTCTCTCCCCAACGTGAGGTTTCTTCTTTAGGAGGACAAGACGTTGGACTCCATGTAGCTCACATAGCTTATGTCGGTTAAGAGAACCTCCCTAAACTAAAGTATTTTCCATTGAGATAGAATATTTTCCCTAAAGCTTTGAGATGAGATATTTTCTAAAGTGAACGAATTGCTTTTGAGTATTTTCCAAAGAAAGAAGTAGTTTTCTCAATTAATAAGAGTTGATCATCAGTTTTTAAACCAAATTCATATGATTCCGAGTTTCAAGTGTTTGAGTTCAAAAGAGTTATAAGTTTTTTAGCAACAAAGAAGTTTTACTCTCCATGAGATATATGCATGATTTGAAAGTATTGTTTAAAGCTTCCTTCATCCTATGAGTAATGAGAATAAGAGGAGAGCACAGATTATAAAGCAAAAGTATAATGACTCATGAGATTTGTGTTACATGCTTCATTCTACATGATTTATGGGTTTTACATTTTAGACTTATTTAAGCCATGTGAGTCATTCCTACTTGCATGCATGATTTGATCTAAGAGTATTGATATTACTTTATGTAAGCTCATACACCCCCATATACTCAGTACATTCCTAAGTGCTCTATGTGCTACATTATCTTATAATGTATGTTCAGGTGCTCAGTCCCAGCCTCATCAGTGATTCCTGAGTACCTTCGTCTACATTTCTACAATGGTGAGTCCTCATGGTTCGAGGACCTAACTTCAAACATTTCAGTATTCGAGTGTATATGTTATTACATTCAGTTCAGTTTGCGTCAGTTGGGGACTTGTCCCAATGGCTCTCGAGTTCATGGAGTAGTAGAGGCTTTGTCAGACTAGTTATCAGACTGTGCTTGTGTTGAGATTTCCAGTATTGTGGTCGTTTGGACCAAGTATTACCTTCGTATTTCCTTTCATTTGATATGACAGTGCCAGTGTTTTGTATATTTCTTCTTGAATGAGTTATTATGAGAAGTTATAGGATCAAAGGGTTAGCTTGAGGCTACTTGTAGCCCTAAGCACCGTGTGACATCCCGGGAGGTGATTTTGGGTCGTTACAGTAGACCAGTGAACGAACCAGAATCACCTATCACTATGTCAGGAGATAGAAATATCTCCAGACCCTGCATCACATAGGGATACAGTATTCGCTAATGGTTAGTGGGGCGAGCATTACCATTTAACTCAAGTAAGGGTTAAAGTAATGCCATGATCAAATAATTCTAAAACCATTCAAAACAAATGCACACAATCATATACAAATATATATATATATATATAATATGTCAGGGTAGGGAACAAGGTTTAGCATGAGATTTAAAACATTAGCCTAGACTGTAAAGAATCAACTGCCAAAAAAGGCACCCTCATCAGAAGGGCCCTTGCGCGTATTAGCCGCATGAATTGGAGGCATCAAGGAAGACCAGGGAATTCCCCGACCTCACATCAAATCAGGATACAAATATATTTATTGAGTGTGGCATATGTACAAGGCCATTAAGACCAACCCTTACGCCGGCAAATATGGGTTTCTAGTAGCGGTCCTTCGGGACCTCCACATTTATGGCAAGATACACAACCCCCTTTAAGACCAATTAAAACATTTACACGTTCCCATTCAATAATTCAAGGACCATCAATTAAGGCTCATCCTATTGGTATCGTCATACAAATTATGCTTGTAACCTAATGTTCATTATGCCATTCCAATTATTTATCACCTTGTGGGAATGCCCCGACCCTAGTGATTTATCAAGTTAAATTTGGGGGAATGCCTCGACCCCCGTAGTTTATAAAAAAACAACTTGAGGAAATGCCTCAACCCACATGTTTATAATTAATTTAACGCATGGCCAACAAGGCTTTCCAAAACTATTTTTATCCTTTTAACCATTTATGCAATGCAATAGTTTAGAGAAGTAAGCCAAATCATGTGATTATACATATTTTAAAGCCAATTATGCAAGTGGGTTGAGGGAACACAATTTCAAAAACAAAATTCCATACCAAATCATCAAATTTGGGGAATGCATCGACCCCCATCCCATTCACCATACCCATACACCCCAATGGTTTCAAAATATATAGATAAAGCAGGAACAAATGGATTATAGCCATGAAAATCTTATTTCAAGTAACCATCATTCCAAAAACCTCAACCTAAATAAATTCTATATTTAAATCCACCTGAATAACTATAAAACCCATGCCTTTAGAGAAAACAAGTTTAAGGGAAGAGATTACATGCTTGAGGAATCAAAAGTTATGGAGAAGAACTAATCTTTAAGCCCTAGATGACCAACCTTGAGAAACCCTAGTTGTTCTTAAGATAGAAGAGAGAGTGTATTTGATTTGTTCATGGGTGATAATAGGACCTTAAAGTGTTTTTAAGTCGTGGGTCATAATTGGAAAAAGGGGGAAACAACCAAGGTCCCCCAAATTAAAACACAGGAAAACCTGCCTCGAGTGACTACGAGACACGTCGCGACTAGTGATGTCTGGTAACAAGTCGTCACCATAACTCATAGTCTGAGCATAAACATGGGTCCTCCTTACTGTTTACCTTATGAGTCATTCCCTACGACTCATACTCGAACCTTACGACTCATAGGGTCCTACTCATAATCACAACACTAACTTGGGAACCTACACGGGTTTGGTCACGAGTCACACAAAATGACTCATGACCACTTTTTGTTACTCGTTAAGTTTAAGTCATGATCAGAACAGTAACTTGGTCAACCTCTCTGGTCACCCTACGATTGGGGTCTTACGACTTGTAGACTGAGTTGTAGCCTGAGTAATGAAGGGAAAACCTCAAAATTTTCTATGGACCAAAAATATGGAGTGTTACATTACCTTACCCTCCCCCGAGAAGGGATCATTCATCCTCGAATGATGAGTCAAGGCATCCATTAGCATATTTATAAAATAGAAATGCAACCACAATTCCTTCAATAAAGTCAGAAAACAAAAGAGAGTCGGAAAATACATACTTTATGCCAGATTATCCACTTCGGGGAACAAAAATGGATATTTGGACTTCATGTCCTCTTCAATTTCCCAAGTAGCTTCTTCAACCTTATTATTCCTCCAAAGGACCTTCACCGAAGCTACATATTTAGTCCTCAAATGATAGACTTGCCTATCCAAAACCTCAAAAGGAACCTCCTCATAATACAAGGAATTTGAAATACCAATATCCTCAATAGGCACCACAAAAAAAGCATCACCCATGCCTTTCTTCAGCATTAAAACATGGAAAACCAGATGAATGAAACCCAAACTCAAAGGCAATTCCAGCTCATAAACAACATTACCCACTCTCCTCAAAATTAAATATGGCCCCACATAATAAGGATTGAGCTTTCCTTTCTTCCTAAATCTCATCACTTCCTTCATTGCAGATACCTTCAGAACACTCAATTACCAACCCCAAAATCCAGCACTCTTCGGCTCATATCTGCATAGGACTTTTGGCGACACTGAGTAGTCTTAAGCCTATCCCTGATCACTTTCACCTTCTATATGGTTAGGTAAACCATGTTCGAACTGAACAATCCAGTCTCACTAATCTCAAACCAACCAATAGGAGCTCTACACCTCCTACCATAAAGAGTTCAAAAGGAGCCATCTCAATGCTAGAGTGATAACTATTGTTATAAGCAAACTCGATGAGACGCAAATAATAAACCCAACTTTCACCAAAATCAATCACCCAATCCCTCAACGTATCTTCCAAAGTCTAAATATTCTTTTTTGCTTGTCCATCCGTCCGAGGGTGAAAAATGATGCACCTTTCTAAAATGAATACCAAAAGAGAGGAGAGAACTGTGGACCTTGATCTGCAACAATAGAAACTGGAACATCATGCAATCTAACTATCTCCTCAAGGAACAACTTAGTACAATCCTCTCCATAGTAGGTAGTCCTCACAAGTAAGAAGTGAGCAGACTTAGTCAACCTATCCACGATAACCCAAATAAAATCATGATGATTCTGAGACTGGGGAAGACCAATAACGAAATTCATGTTGATCACTTCCCATTTTCACATAAGTAGTTCAATCTCTTGAGGCAACCCACCGGGCCTCAAGTGCTCAATCTTTACTTGCTGACAGGCCATGCACTTAGCCACAGAATTGGCCACATATCTCTTCATGTTGTTCCACAAATAAATATCCTTCAAATCATGATAAATTATCATCAACCCAAGATAAATTATATACCTCGACTCATGAGCATCAGTTAAAACCCTTTTTCGCAGCCCATCAATAACAAGAACACATAATCTACCTTGGTACCTCAAGATACCATCTCGACTAATTTCAAATGCCATGACCTTCTGTTGACCCACATCATCCTTGATCTGTATCAAGATAGAGTCCAAAACCTATTTCTTCTTCACCACTACACAAAGAGATAACTTTACCACCTCTTGTACAATTACACCTCCATCCTTAGAATCCAAAAGTCGAACTCCCAAATTAGCCAATCAGTGAATATCCTTCACCATTCCTCCCTTTTCCCTCTCTACATGAGACAAGCTTCCTAGAGATAACCTACAAAGATCATCAAAGACCATATTTGCCTTACTTGGATAGAAATAGAGATTCATGTCATAGTCCTTGAGAAACTCAAGCCATCTCCTTTGTCTGAGATTCAACTCCTTATGGGTAAACATATACTGTAGGCTTTTATGATATAAATAGATATTAACATGCACTCAATACAAGTAATGGTGTCAAATCTTAATGCAAACACAACAATTGCCAACTCTAGATCATAAGATGGATAATTCCTCTCATGGACCTTCAGTCGCCTAGAAGCATAGGCCACAACCATACTATGTTGCATTAACACACAATCCAGTCCCACACAGGATGTATCCAGTATACAACAAAACCATCAGTACCCTTTGGCAGAGTCAAAATCAGAGCAGAAGTCAACTTATCCTTCGACTTCATAAAACTACCCTCACAAGCATCGGACGAAAGAAATTTTATTTTTATAAGTCAACTTCATCAATGGAGTAATAATAGAAGAGAAGATCTCTACAAACCTCCTATAGTACTCAGTTAAGCCCAAGAAGCTCCGAATGTCGATTGGAGTCGTAGGTCTAGACCACTTCTTAACTACTTCATCTTTCTATGGATCTACTATGATCCCCTCACCAGAAACAACATAGCACAGAAAGGTCACACTATTCAACCAAAACTCATGCTTAAAAAACTTGGCATACAATTATTTATCATTACGAGTCTGCAACACTACTCAGAGGTACTTGGCATGATCCTTCTCACTCTTAGACTATATCAAGATATCATCAATAAATATTATCTAGAACTAATCCAAGAACTGTCTGAATACCCAATTTATCAGGTCTATAAAAATGCAACCAGAGCATTAGTTAATCCGAATGACATCACCAGAAACTCATAATGAATATGTTAAGTTTGGAAGGGAGCCTTGGAGATACCCATCTCCCTTATCTTTAACTAATGATAACCCGATCAAAGATCATTCTTAGAAAAACATCCCTAAAGATGGTCAAAGAGATCATCTATCCTTGGAAAAAGATACTTATTCTTCAATATCACCTTATTCATTTGTCAATAA
The DNA here is from genome assembly GCF_002878395.1 of Capsicum annuum. Classification (NCBI taxonomy): domain Eukaryota; kingdom Viridiplantae; phylum Streptophyta; class Magnoliopsida; order Solanales; family Solanaceae; genus Capsicum; species Capsicum annuum. Next base: position 6,580 of record NW_025887539.1, read on the forward strand.
TTAATATACATTCGAAGGGAACCATCCTTCGTATGCACGAAAAGCATAAGAACACCCGAAGGGACACACTAGGGCAGATGAAACCCTTACCACACAGATCTTTTAACTGCTTCTTGAGTTCTTTCAACTCAGCTAGAGCCATTCTATATTGAGGGATAGAGATAGGATAGGAATCTGATAAAAGATCAATCCCAAAATCCATTTCCCTATAGGGAGAAATGCTAGGAAGATCATTGGAAAACACTTCAGGAAATTTGTTAACAACAGGGATAGAATGTAAAGAAGAAACCTCAAATTTAGGATCTTTAACCCAAACTAGATAGTATAGACACCCTTTGGAAATCAACCTCCAGGCACTAGGAAACTTTTTTCCAACTCAATCACTAGTTTACTCAAGAATTAAAAACTGACCTTACAGGTCCTACAACCAAAAGATGCATAGCACGAATAAAGCCAACCCATCCCCAAGATCATATTAAAGTCTACCATATCCAATTCTATCGATTCACCAAGGTCTTCCTATAATAAATAGATACCATACAAACCCTATAGACCCTTCTAGCCACAATAAAATCACCTATTGAGCTAGATATAGAGAAGGGATTAGAAATACACTCAAAACCAAAACCAAAATAAACAGCCACATAAGGGGTCATTTAATAAAAGGTAGAACCCAAATCAAGCAGACAATATACATCACGAGGGAAAAGTTTTAACATACCAACGACAACATCGGGAGATACCTCAAATTCCTGATGGGTGACAAGAGCATAAAAATAATTTCGACCAGTATCGATGTGAGAAGTAGCACCCTTTGGTATAGGAGTTGATGAAGTAGCAATCGAAACCTTATTATCTTCAGTAGCAACATTTGTTAATTGATAATTCTTTTGAATATGACCAGGCTGGCTACATTTGAAACACAAATTGTTTCCTTCATAACAATAACCATGGTGCATTTGTCCATAGAATCTTTAAGAAGGGTATAACGGAGCTGACTAAGCCCCACTAGCTTAGGTCTGGACACCTTGGGTCTTAAACCTACTATCATCCTAAAAGCGACGCTCACCGGTAGCTAAGATAAGGAGAACTAGTTATAGAATATGAAACTGAGTTTTCCCAAGTCCTTTTCTAGCCCCACTGCGTACCATACCTACCACTGTTCTACTAGCCTCTACTCTACTTTGAATATCTAAACTTTTTATTCTGTTTCTCTTCCATTTTTGCTTGTTTTTTCTTCTTATCCCTAACTTATTACATATACACCACAACACTAGAGATATCCATGTCATTATTTAACATGGCAGCCTTACACTCCAAAACCAAGTCCCAAGACAAACCCAAAAAAAACTTTTAAATTCTAGCACTCATGCTAGACACCAACTCTAGAGCATAACAAGTTAATTGATGAAACTTCAAAGTATACTATTTCACAGTCATCCTTCCCTGCTTTAAGTTCATAAACTCCTCAGCTATAGCCTTTTTCAACTCATGAGAAAATAAATGATCGAGGAAGCACCAAAAAATTTCTCCCACTAAAAAACTCCTCCCACACAGCCTACTCAGCATTATCACCCCTCGACTGCTCTCACTTCTCATACTACTAATATGCTTCATCCTTCAACTAATATATAGAAAACTCTACATCCTCCATATCAATAGTATGCATAACCTTAAATATCTTCTCTATTTCACCAACAAACCCTTGAGGATATTCCTCAACCTTAGAGCCAGTAAAGGTAGGAGGATTCAACCTCATAAATTGGCCAACTCTAGTGACCTCAAAAGATGAAGAAATAGAACCAACACGCTCATACTGACAAGATTGAGAAGTCACCAACTGACTCAACAAATAAATTAATCAACAAAACTCGACAGTAGAAATATCCCCTTGGGGTGGTGGGTCATGAACATAATTGGTTCGAGAAGCTCGAGAAGGACTGATAGGGACCGATGAAACTCCACGAGGGAAAGGTCTGAACTCTATAAGTAGAAAGAGTTCCATCCACATTGTCCTTAAGTAGGATAGAAGAGTTTCCACTAGTATCAAATCTTTGGGGAGACATGATCTAAAATGTAAACAAATTAGAATTAGAGGAGATTTCAATTTCCTAAACTCTATAGCCTGAAAAATAGATCACAAGAAAGAAAAACATTTCTACACACATTGTAGCCTCTCCCTTATAAGTAGGCGCACTACACACCCATAAAAGAGACTCTACTTGACACAGCTTTGTGGACACCCAAGACCATAAATCTACACTCTGATACTAAGTTTGTCACGACCCAAACCAGGGCATGGCAGTAATGGGAATCTCAAGTCCACTGAGGACCAGAGATCACCTTATATTCCTAATTAAATAGAATAAAATACCACTAAAAGTGGATGAATTCTAAATATATAACAAGATAGAGGTGAGTTTTGAACATATAACAAGATGGATAAATAAACTAGCTCAAAAAAAATCTAAGAATTTCAATAACCATCTTAACCCACAGTAATCCATAAAGCCTCTAATAACCAAGAACTACCAAATCAGGACATGGCCCTAACCATAGCCAAAATGGGAACAAAAAGGTAGTCCAGACATAAATAAAATAATGCCTTAAAATGTTAGACCTCCCAAAAAATAAAAGCTCGCCACTTTAAGATAGACCAGTAAACAAACTAGAATTACCTATCACTGCATAAGGAAAAAAAATGTCTTTAGACCCTACCTCGCGTAGGGATACAACATTCATGGACGGTTAGCGGGGTGAAAGCTAGCAAGTAACTTAAGGAAGGGATAAAGTAATGTCATGATCAAATAACTCTAGAACTATGCAAAATCAATGCACATAATCATATATATATTTATAATATGATAGGGAACACATTAGGATGAGAGTTAAAATATTAGACTAGACTATGTAGCATTAACTGTCAAACAAAGGCACCTATAGGATATATGGGTACGACTACCCCTATCAAAAAAGCCCCAATCTATGCTAGCTGCACAAACCAAAGGTATTAAGGAAGACCAGGGATTTCTACAAGCCCACGTTAATCCAAGATACAATTATATATATAAACTATGGCACATGCACATGGTCATTAAGACCAATCGCCATGCAAATAGATGCAGATTTCCAGTATTGGTCCTATGGGACCTTTACCTTCATGGCTAGCTATACAACCCCCTTTAAGCTGAATTAAAATATTTATAGATTCTCATTTAATAAATCAAGTACCATTCATTAAGGCACATACTGTTGGTATCGTCATACCAATTATGCTTACAAATTAATGTTTATTTTGCCATTCCAATTATTTATAACCTTGGGGGAATGCCTCGACCCTCATGATTTATCAAGTCTAATTTGGGGGAATGCCTCGACCCCCATAGTTTATAAAAAATAAACTTGGGGGAATGCTGCAACCCCTATAGTTTATAATTAAATCAACATATGTCCAACAAGGCCTTCCAAATTATTTTATCTGTTTAACTATTTAGGAAATCCAATAGTTTAGAGAAGTAAAACAAATCATGTGATTATCCATATTTTAAAGCCAAGTATGCAAGTGGGTTGAGCGAATATAATTTCAAAACCAAATTCCAAACAGAATCATCAAATTGAGGGAATGGCTCAACCCCCATCCCATTCACCATACCCATGCACCCCAACAATTTTAAAATACATAGACAAAGCATGAACAAATACATTACAGCCATGAAAATCCCATTTTAAGTAACTATCATTGTAAAATCCTCAACCCAAATCAATTCCAAAATTAAATCTACATGAATAACAATAAAACCCATGCCTTTAAAGAAAAAAAATGTAAGGAAAGAGATTACATGCCTGAGATATCAAATGTTATGGAGAAGGACCAATCTTTAAGCCCTAGATGACCAACCTTGAGAAATGCTAGTTGTTCTTGACTTAGGAATTTAAGATAAAAGAGAGAGTATATTTTATTAATTTATGGGTGATAATGGGACCAGAATGTGTTTTTAAGTCATTTTTCATAATTGAAAAAGGGGTAAATGACCAAGGTGACCCTAATTAAAACACAGGAAAAACTGTCGCTAGTGACTACGAGTCACATCATGACTCGTGACATCTAGTTATGATTTATCACCATGACTCATAGTATGAGTAGAATCATAGGGCCTCCTTACAATTTACCTTATGAGTCATGGCCTATGACTCGTACTCAAACCTTACAACTCGTAGGGTCCTAGTATAATCACAATAGAGACTTAGGCACCTACACTAGTTTTGGCCATAAGTCAAATACTATGACTCATGACCACTCCTTGTGACTCATTAGGTTTGATTCATGATCAGAAAATAACTTGGTCAACTTCACTGGTCACCTTACGATTAGTATCCTATGACCCGTAATGAGTGACTACGACTCGTAGCCTATGTTGTAGTCTGAGCAGTGAAGGGAAAAACTCAAAATTTTCCTGGGACCAAAAATTTGGAGAGTTATACCTATCTTTTTTAATGGATAATCGATTGGTTATTTTGAGTAAAAAAAGTCTTTGAATACATTGATTTTACATCACCAGTGAGAATTTTTGGTAGTTGAATTGAAATTTTTCTAGTCACAAGTTTTGTTTGTATAACTTCCTCTATTGGAGGTGGTATGTTATTATTAGTAGTAGTGTTGAGTCACGATTAGCTCATTATATTGATAAGTTTCTTGTTATGTTCAGATTATAGAATTTTTATGATTAGTTGCATTCTTCAAAGATGTCGGATTATGAATAGTCGATGACCTAGGATATCATGTATTATCAATTAAATGTTCAGCTCTTCAATTTTATGATTTATAGTGCTTTTTGATAAATCACTTATCTTTCAGTTTGAGAATACCATTATTGTTGAGCATTTCATTATATTAGTTTACTTTCAAATAAGATAGCACTTAGCACTGAGAGGATAAGGTTCAGATAACCTAAGTCCCAAACTATGTGCCACTAAAGGTTAAAGGGGTCCTTGTTAGTTGAGAGTGTCTTCTTTGTGCTTAATGGGCTCATGAGTAAATTCATGCCAATTATGGTCCATATCCTTTGCAAGGTACAGAACACCTTCCCAACATGGGTGACAAGTTGGAATCTATGTTGCTCACATGGTCTATGTTGGTTACAGAAACCTTCCACAGTTTAGTCTCTGATCTCATTTGACCTTGTATCCAGTCTATTCAGCACCTTATAGTGTTGCATGTTTATTACATGGTCATACTATCAATTTATAGATTTTTAGCCCATGTTCAAGTCATTATGTCACTTTTAGAATGTTTATTTAATATAGTGTAGCGTATATCTCATAAACTCAGTACATTCAAAGTACTGACCGCATACTTTTCTTTGCACTATTTTGTCTTATAATATGATTAAGAAGTTCAACACCCAAATCGCGATTAGATAGACCAAATATCACTTCAACAGTTGTATTTTAGTGAGTCCTCATTATTAGACGACTAGTTATCTGAATTTTATTTATTTTATCTACGTAAATTTTAGATAGTTAAAGTTAGTTGGGGGCTTATCTCAGTAACTCACCATAGTAGAGGCTATCAGACAGGTAATAGGGGTTCAACTTTATATAATGTAAATAACATTTATGTTTGGAAAGATTATTTTTATATCATTCAGACTTTAGTTTATGCACAGTACTATCTAGTTTATACAGTATTCATAGTGTCATATCAGGCCATGGGTTACCTTGGGTTCACTTGTGACTCTAAGCACCATTTTACGACTAAGGCATAATCTCATGTTGTGATACATATAAACCCTTGAAATTGGGGTAGATTACTTGTTGTAGAGTAGGACGATGATGGCCTAGGTAGTTTGTTAGACAACCAAGGTTGGAACTCACCTTAGGATGGCATAAAATGCCCAATAAATCTGGCCCTTTTGGAATGTCCTCTTTCCAACTCTTGTGTCTTTCTTCTTTGTCTTTGATCCTAGATTTTTTATGAAAAAATTTGTATCCTTGCTATGTCCATGTCTTATTTAAAGTGTCAATAGTTTAATTTCCAATTATATGGATCTAATCTATCCATATATTGATGAACTTTATCTTCAATAATAGCTACTACATTAGGAGCATAACTGGCCAAAGAGTTAAACTGAGACTATACTCTCTCACGCTCATATTCCCTTAGTAGAGATCTAAGAATTGATCTAAATGGGTTTCCCGAATCTTAATTGAAAGGTAATGATCAAGAAATCTCTCCTTGAACTCTTTTCAACTAGTTAAAGGTGCACTACACCCTTAGATCATTTCTGCTCTTCATACCAAAATATAGCCTCCCATTTTAATCTGTGCACTACAGGCTCTATTGTCTCTTTACCAGATACATACATGATATATAAAGCCATTTTAATTTGACCAATAAAGTTTTGTGAATCTTCATTAAGATCTGACCTGGTGAATGTGGAAGGATTTAATTTAATGAAATCCTATATTCGTAGACTAGTTGCCCTATCCACACCACTAGTGCCTGTAGTTGGATTAGCTTGTCCATGACCTTTTCAAGCAACTATAAAAGTCAACAATTCTACTGTATTTCTCAAATCTAGCACAGTAACATTAATAGGTAATTCTGGGGTTACTTCTCTCCTTCTTATCTCTTCAGGAGATGGAGGGGTAGAAAAATCCCATGATGCAAAATCTTCTTGAGTGTCACTCTGATTAGTTTGTCTATGTGGTGACTTGTTGGACCCTTCTCTAACAGCCACATCTACTTTCTAATTTTTATTCTTAATTTATTTTGTAATTTACATATTTACAATATTAAGAAAAACATATTCAAAGGTTAACCATGACTCCACCTAAATCATTAAATCTATTGCACAATTTAAGAAATACTGAAAAAAGAGATAACTCGTAAATGTCCTATAGCCTCATATTTATAGGTGTGGTGAACAACACACCCATAATTAAGACTCTACATAGACACGGATTTGTACACTCCTTAGGATAGGCTGTTCTAATACCACTTTTGTCACACCTCAAATCCCACTGAGATGGACCGGCACCTGACGCCCTAAAGATTCTAGAGAACCAACAAATAGCCTTACTTTCCAGGTAACTAACTATGATAGTAGTGAAACTTGACAAATATACACAATCTATAGTAATGATAAAAGACGAACATAAAGGTAAGCCCAAAACATATATACATGACTTGGCCATTGAGGTCATAACTATTATGAGACAACATATTTGAACTTTATACGTTAGTCTACCAAGCCTCTATGTGATATAAAATTTAGTCTTGGTTGAGATAGGCCCCACCTAAAAAAACTACTATGCAGTACAAAAAGATATTTATCAAAGAATCGGTAAAGCCCCAAACCAACTTAGAGCTCATCTACTACAGTTGAGTATCCTGTGCTCCTACAGAGGAGGTTATTAGCTAGAGTACATATACCTATGGTATGAAACATAGTGTCCCTCATAAGGGAAGTCAGTATGAAATAATGTCAGTATAAAATAATGTACGGAGTATGTAAGGCAAGAGCTTAAATGAAATCAGGTATCAATGTATAACTGTATAGATAAGAATAAAGGACCACCTTTGTTTATACTTGAGGGATCAGGTACATTATATTTTTTTATTTAATTTTCTATTCTTTGATTTATAACTTTGTAAGGCATATGATACAATAAATAACTGATCAATGGTAAAATAGAATGACCCATGCTGGGCATTTTAACCCTTAAGATATTGTCCTCATAAATACATAACTCGAGATTGACCGGTGCTAGGATTTCCTTTCACCCTGGAATACCATCCATAATATATAGATTGTGATTGACCCATGCTAGGAATTTTCCCATGGCATACCACCCATCAAAATACTAATTCATCTTGCTTTATTCTTCTTATTTTTAAGGTTGTTATTTTGGTGGTCGTGTTATTATTGAGTTTAAAACCTTGGACCAGTAGTAAAAATATACAAACATGCACTTGATGTAGTGACAATGATGTAGGAAGCAATAGTAATAGCAATATAACACTTAGGAGCTTAAATAACACAATCGACCTTGTTTGACTAAGAGAAGAACTCACAAATTTTGTTGTGAAAGTACCTTTTTCATACTAGTATTTAGAAGAGTAAATGTGCAAATTTAGTCATAAATACATTTTGAAGTAATTTAACACACTAAGGAGTGGGAATAAGGTCTTTATACTTATTGGAGATTGTACACTTCTATTGTGTATCATTTGCAAAGAAGAGCACTTACGAAGCATACTTGTAACATAAAAATTAGATTCATGCCAAAGAGTACGGAATAAAGAATACTTAAATACCTTGATGTTAAACTCCCTGATGGAACCATAAACTAACCTCTTTCTTTCCAAATTATTAATCTAAAATAGAGTAAGTATTAAAACTAGTATTAGCGGCTAACCAACATATTTGAGCTACTTAACATCACCAAAATAGTAGCCAGGCGGTAAGCCTATAATTTATCAAGTCATAGGGTGAGGTCATGACTCGTAGAGTGGGACTCATGACCAAACCAAGAAAGAGTCCCTGTGTTTCTACAAAGTCTACGAGTCTTGGCGATAACTTATGACCAATGATCACGTACGTAATGACTGGGAGTTATAATTCCTACACAATTTCATAAAAGACATGATGGTCTTTTTCTCTTACCCCACTACTATTCCATGACATAAAA
>NW_025887540.1:0-1544 GCF_002878395.1 Capsicum annuum
CGAGATTATAATATTTTATAGCATCATGTATATGTGTATCTAAAAATATTAACTGTCACTGTCCACACGTACATATATACAATCGGGCAAACAAACATATACAGTTGACTACATATACATACATAGAGTTAGACTTGTCACATAATCAGGTTTCAGGTTCTATTCCTGCAATCTGTAGCATATCGTCGTTACGTGCTGTCTATTTGGTAAATAATAGTCTTTCTGGTTCATTCTTGGTTGATGCATGAAGCAAAGGGTCTGATGAATCTTGAAGTGAGAGAGAGAGTAAACTAATTAAAAAGTGGAAGAGAATATAATTACTTTTAAAAGGTTGGTATTTTTGTTATTTATACTTATTAAAAAGTAATTATAGAATTTTTTTTCAAATAGCACCAACAGTGGAGATGGTTGTGGCTGATAGGGAAAACTCAAGACACCAATAAAACTCCTGCTAATATTAATTGGTACTTAATCACGATTCACGCGTCTAACACATTTTCGTTGCCAGATCACCAATTTGTCCCTAATAGGCATCAATTTGAGCTAGGGCTGTCAAGTGGGCCGGGCTGGGCCAACCCAGAACCGACCCTATAAAATTAACCGGGTTGTTTTTTGAGCCGGGCCAGGTCGGGCCCAACAATAAAAATTTCAAAAACCACCCTAACCCGGTCCACTTAACCCAACCCGGTCAAACCCACCTAAACCCGGTTAAAAATTCGGTCAAACTCAATAAAAAATTTTAAGAAAAAAAGTCAAAATACACAATATATACCAACTTATATACATTTTAAATACGTTAAACAATATATATATACACTATATGTATAGTATATACTACATTAGAATTTAAAAAATATATAAACATATACACAATTACACATATATACGCACCATTCAATATATACGACTACACGTACTAATTTAAATAAAACATATACTACAACATATATATACTACAATATATATAATTATATATATATTATAAAGTTATATACTAATTTATTAAACATATACGTATGTATACATTAAATATACACGTCTATAGAAGATATATAAGCAAATATATGCACCATTCAACAAATATGTACTACTTTAAGTAAAAAATATATTACAATATATGTATACACTACAATATATATATAGTTATATACTAATTTATAAAACATATTCGCATGTATACATTAAATATGCACGTCTATAAAAGATATATACACAAATATACGCACCATTCAATATATATGTACAACTTTAAGTAAAACATATACTACATTATATATATATAGTCTACTACATATATATATATATATATATATATATATATACTAATTTATAAAACATATACGCATGTATACATTAAATATGCACGTCTATAGAAGATATATACACAAATATACGCACCATTCAATATATATATACTACTTTAAGTAAAACATATACTAAAATATATGTATATACTACAATATATATAGTTATATGCTAATTTATAAAACATATACGCAAGTATACATTAAATATGCACGTCTATAGAAGATATATACACAAAT
>NW_025887540.1:1644-4170 GCF_002878395.1 Capsicum annuum
AGAAGATATATACACAAATATACGCACCATTCAATATATATGTACTACTTTAAGTAAAACATATACTACAATATATATATAGTTATATACTAATTTATAAAACATGTACACATGTATACATTAAATATGCACGTCTATAGAAGATATATACACAAATATACGCACCATTCAATATATATGTACTACTTTAAGTAAAACATATACTACAATATATATATAGTTATATACTAATTTATAAAACATATACGCATGTATACATTAAATATGCACGTCTATAGAAGATATATACACAAATATACGTACCATTCAATATATATGTACTACCTTAAGTAAAATATATACTACAATATATAATAGTCTATATAACATATACACATGTATACATTAAATATATACGTCTATAGAAGATATATACACATATATACTACAATATATGTAGTTATATACTAATTTATAAAGCATATATGCTTGTATACATTAAATATGCACGTCTATAGAAGATATATACACAAATATACGCACCATTCAATGTATATGTACTACCTTAAGTAAAACATATACTACAATATATATAGTTATATACTAATTTATAAAGCATATACTCAAGTATACATTAAATATACACATCTATAGAAGATATATACACAAATATACGCATCATTCAATAGTTATGTACTAGTTTAAGTAAAGAATATACTACAATATATGTATATACTACAATATATATATAGTTATATACTAATTTATAAAACATAGACAAACGTAAACGTTAAATATATACTATTTTAGAAGATATACACACACATATAGATACTATTCAATATATGTACAACTTTAAATAAAATATACTACAATATATATACACTACAATATTTACACACGCTATATATATAGTTATATACTAATTTATAAAATATATATACACTACAACTTTGTAACATATACACTGTACAACATATATACGTCTATAGAAGATATATACACATATATACGTACCATTCAATATATATGTACTACTTTAAATAAAATATACTACAATATATAATTATATATATAGTTATATATTAATTTATAAAACATATACACATGTATACGTTAAATATGCACGTTTATAGAAGATATATATACACATATATAAATTAGTAATACTTGATAGTAAATTATTAATATATTAAAACTAATTTATAGTTAAATCCAATTACAAAAAAAAAAAAAAAAAAACTTAGCCGGGCCAGGCCGGTTAACTAGCAGGCCCTAACCGGGACCGGTCCGGGACCCGGAACCCTAAAGCCCTAGGACTTATTGGGCTGGGTCAAAGCGGGCTGATTTTTGTAAGTGGGTCGGGCTGGGCCGGGTCAACCCGACCCGTTTGCCACCCTTAATTTGAGTAATTAAGGCGTCTGATAGGTACAGGACTAAGTTGAGGGGTATAAATGAAATTTCAGGGCAACTTAAAGGGGTTTTCGATGACTTAAACCTTCTTCTTGTCAATATCTCTATTAACATTAGTAGATGGTTGAAACATATAAAAAAGACAACCCGACGCACTAAAGCTCCCGCTATGCGGCAGGGTCCGGGGAAGGGGTCCACCACAAAGGTGTATTGTATGCATCCTTACCTTGTATTTCCGTAAAAGATTGTTTTCAAGTGGTTGAAATATAGAAAAAGGACAACCCGATGCACTAAAGCTCTAGCTATGTGCAGGGTCCGGAGAAGGGCTTCACTACAAAGGTGTATTATACGCAACCTTGAAGGTGTATTATTTATAATATTAAACTGAATTGACATAGTCTTAAACGTATCTCATCAATGATTCGATTACGACTAAGGTCTATAACTTCAAGATTCATCAAACCCTTTGCTTCATGCATCAACCAAGAATGAACCAGAAAGACTATTATTTACTAAATAGATAGCACGTAATGACGATATACACAGATTAATGCAGGAATAGAACCTGAAACCTGATTATGTGACAAGTGTAACTCTATGTATGTATATGTAGCCAACTGTATATGTTTGTTTGCCCGATTGTATGTATGTACGTGTGGCTAGTGACGGTTAAGATTTTTAGATACACATATACGTGATGCTATAAAATATTATAATCTTGTTATATTATGCATTTTTCAAATTATCACTATAAAGTGGGAGAAGTTCACTAGTTTAACTAATTTTTATTTTTTTCCAATCGTGTTTCTGACATATGAATTTGGACCTTTTTTTAAATTCACAATTCAAAATCTCGAGATAAGATAAAATATTCTCTCCAATTTATGACTAATCTTCTCTTTAATACATAAATAAATCAAATCAAATCAAATCATTTCAATCAAACTACACTTAATATTTATACAAATATATACTATATAAAAGATTTGTTGTCCTTAAAAATATGGCAACTTTTCAAATATATATCCTTTAATTACCATACATATCTATGCTTACCAAAAAAAAAATAAAAAAAATCCATACATATCTGATTTATATATAAAATATTTGTTGCTTTTAATTCATTAACACATA
>NW_025887541.1:0-1394 GCF_002878395.1 Capsicum annuum
CTAACTGAGAAATTCATACTAGCTAGGAGGAAGGGGAGAGCAGCAACTCTTATTTGTTATTTGGCCAAATACTCCTTTTGAGTGCATTTATACTGCTATCTACATTCACCACTTTGATATTAGTTCGAAAATGCTCAGGAAATGAAACTGCCAACCCCATCTTCAGGGATCAAACATATTTTTTTAAATTAGACCACAAAACTTTCAATATACCACCTCTCTTATCTAATTTCTCACGAGAACAAACTTGAACGTGGCTTGCTTTTACATACAAAAAAAAAAAAAAGTGTTGTCGATGTCTTCCTTAGCCCACATTAACCAAGGGATAACGGGAAATAACGTGTGCAATTTCTGGTGACCAACTGATGGTTTTATTATACTATTATACTATTTCATTCTCCGATGTGAATCTAGAGAAAATACCTTTTGCAATAGAAATCGACTAAAGACTAAATTTAAGAGAATTCCTGTGAAGTGGATCAAGTCAATGATGATACTTCTTTTAGCATTGGGTAGGGGAGATAAAACAAGACCCAAAATGAGAAAGAGAGACTGCTTCTTCTTATTTGCATAGATTATTTTACTTCTGACCAAACAAAGAATCTCCAAGAGCATCCTCAACAAGTCCAGTCAATGCAATATTCATAAGAATTACCATTACAAGCACTAATAAGCAAAACAGAAGATGGGATCAACCACTTCTTTCTCAGCAATGAAATCGCTCTGATTGATTCTCTGAGAAACTGAAATAATTAAGCCGGCAGTTTCCGTAATAATTTTGAAACTTAAATACTGGTGAGCAATAGATAAGACTAATAAGAGTAAAATAAAAGATTTCCTCAACCGTACATGAGCAAACACTAAATAAGTGATTTAGGAGAGATCAAGTTTTCTGTAAAAGCAAATCCACCCCGAATGGCATAACACATTCCAAATGACCCTCTGGATGTCCAAAATGAATGTGTTGGTTTACCCAGCAAATTGGTGGACGAGAATAGCACGTCACCTTCCGCAAACCTATATTTTGGTATGGCCCTCAAAATGTCCAAAGCATCTATAACAAACAATGCAATCCAAGATTCACCGACACCATAGTCTTTCAATACCCATAACTTAAATGTGCGCATCCTCTGATGCTCACAAATAGAATGAGCACAAAGCATTCCGTCCAATTCAGAAACGCCAATACCGATGTTGCCCTCCAAGCGTAATAATTGCTCTGGCAATGGCAATGGTATGTCTGCATACACTTCTTTTGAAATACTAAATGAAACCAAAGAGAAAGCTCTTGAATCCTCGAAATAGTTTCCAGAGATACAGACCCAATGAAATGCATCGTTTACTAATGCCAAAGCAGAACCCGAACAATGCAGCAAATTCTCAATTCCACGAGG
>NW_025887542.1:0-2115 GCF_002878395.1 Capsicum annuum
AACCTATTCTAGTTATTCTCAACCAAATAACCCCTTAAGAGTAGATGCTTCCCATGTTCTATATAGACTATAGACACAAACACATAATGCAGATTCAAACAAAAAAATATCCCATTCAAAAACAAGCAAAAAATATTCTAAATTTTAAGAAAATTACTCCGATACCACATTGAGTATTCAAATTATTTCACAATTTAAACTTCAAAGATTGAAAAAAAAAGATTGAATTTTACCTCGTGACGATCTCTTTGGTCGACATAAAAGGTATACAGAGGCTAGGGATACAATCCATTCTGCAAATTCATTAATTTATTTATTGAAGAACCCACAATTTCCTCAAAGAACTAGAGGATTCCATGTTAGAAGTTGCCTCAGAACCCTAGAAAACTTTTTCGGGCAGAAAAATATACCTCTTTGTAATCTTCTTCTTGGGTAAAAGATCGGTGGTTTAAAAAGTTAAAAAACTTATTATTAAAAAGGAAAAATATGACATGGCATCCTATTAGGAGAAAGAATTATGTTGATATTATGTCAAGTATATTTTGAGGAAAATAGAAATAGTTGGATGATATTATGGTCCTAAAAGAAACAAAAATGATATTATAAGGCAAAATCCCTAATATGGGTGACTATTTAGGGAATTTACTCTAGAAATCATGAATAGTTAAATTCATCGGGATTTAGTCTATCTAGACACATCCGAAGACTAAAATCTCTGTTGAAAAGTTTAAGGTGACATAATAAATAAAATATTGACTAATTTGGACCCAAATTAATATTGAGGAATCTTAATTTTCATGAATTTATTACGAATAACTTGGTAACGACGAAATGGGTCGTTACAAAAGTAGAATTTAAAAATTTATCTTTAAATATTTTTTTGGCTATAAAATCTAATTAGATTTTAAAAATTTAATCTTCGAATATTTTAAAATTTTCATAATTGTCGAAGATCAATTTTAGAGGTTTTAGAATTTCCACTAACAGAATTTTATTTTATTTTATCAAATAAAAATCATGTCTGAACATAACTTCAAATTTTAAAATGATACTTCAAAAACACAATTTTTTAAATTTCAAAATCTAAATAAGAGTTGAATATAATTATTTATTCCCTTTTTTTCATTATTAAAAACAGTTCTTAAATAAAAGAAAGATCTCTTAAGTAGCATGCCTTAGCTAGCATGCATCTAATGCACAATTAGGTCCTTTTAACACGTCATTACGCATATAAAAAGCTCGATCTTTTTATCATTTACCCTACTTATTTTCAAGAATAGGTATCAAAAAGACTAGAGGAAATTAAAATCTTTGATGAATTTTTTTTTCAAATCTCATCGGTATCATCTCATCGTAGGTTCTACTTTTGCAGCCGCCATCATGAAATTAAAAAGAACTCCAACAATTAAAAAAATAATCAAACATGATGGAATTCTATTTTTTGCTATGAGAAATTAAAATATCTTTTGGCATTTCTTCTCATTTTTTATATCTTCTCTCTGTATTTTGATGCAACACTATTAATTTCTATAAATACTGAAGAAGACAAATGATAAAGATTAAGATCAGAAAAAAATTGAAAGAAACTGAAAGAAAAAAAATAAAGTAGAAGAAAAAAAAGGTGAAGATAAGAGTCATGACTCTCAGCACAATAGGAGTGCTAGCGCATGTCTTTCATATTTAGCACAAATGTACGTGAGGCTTTTTAAAGGAGCATCTATTCCACTTTAGAATAGTTTGGAGGAAGGAGGGAGGGGAGGGGGGTCATAGTACCCCATAAAGTTAAGGCGTGTTACAATAATTTTCGTCAAAATTTAGATATATTTAGGATTCTTGTCCTATAATTTCTGCATGTATTGTATTTACATAATTTGTTAGTCATCAAAATAGAACGCACTAGACTATTGTTCATGCATGTACATGTATATTATCATATTATCAAACAGTAATTTGAATTATGTTAAATAAATTGTCATCTTATTAATTACGAAAGTAAAAATTTGTTTCATGATTTCACGTATTATAATTGTTTTGAATTTTATCTTTAAACGTGGGGTTCGTGAAGATCTTTATTCTTTAATAGTTTTGTTTTTGAAGAATGAAAAATATTCTAAA